>NW_017297680.1:985928-1005525 GCF_001594075.2 Trachymyrmex cornetzi
CTTTGCGCTCCACCGAGGTCGCCGCCGGTTCACCTTACGACAATATGGGGCCGCGCATTACGGCAAACGGCAGTTCCGCATTCTCGTTAACGGACATAACGGACATGGACCTGCGACTATCGCCGCCACCACCGCCGCGGATCATTCAACCGCCGCACGAATTCGTTTCCCTCTAAAATACCGGATTCTTTTCCACACCGATTCGTATTGTCACGCAATACTGATTTCATAATCGATAATATTCCGCTAATAGTGTTATCCTAATATACTGTGGAACATCCATTAGCGGCCGGGTATTATTGGATAACATCAATTAGCGTGCGGTAATATTAACCGTGTCAGGAATGGCTCACGAATCGACTCTTTGAGAACGCACGCGCTCGCTTCGAACGAGTGATCCGTATACGCTTCCTCGGTGGAGTTTTAACGACGTATCCTATCGATATTGCTTTGATAGTGACGAGACGTCATATTGATTGTACTGAAGAATTTTTATCTCAATATTACGCGTTCGTTGGGTCATCGTGGACATTACAAATTTTGCAGCCTTAAAATATTGATCGCAATTCTGGACTGCCATTTATAAAATCAAAATTTCTAAATATCATTTATTTATGAAGATAAGTTACATAATAAGTGAATCTTTTAGCAATTAAAAGTCTTATCATTAAACGTCGAATATTGTGTCGCTTTTTGTGCACCTAATCTCTATTTGTTATATAAAATATCATATAAAACTCAATCAATGATCAATAATCAAATGCAGATCAAATATTTAAAGACAAGACAAAGTGTCTTTAATATTTTTTCATCATCTTCTGGACTTCCGCATTGCATTTAGAAAAATGTAATGAGTAGAGCGCATATCTCTAAGTGATTCTCGAGTATTTCATTATACATTGACAAGGAACATGTAAACAACTACATAATTATAGGAAATGGTCTCAACACGTGTCGACGTACAATGTACAATGGGTGTTTTTCATTCATATAATTTATAGAGACAATTAATTATTATAAATATAAATGGAAAGAATTATTATGCGTGAAACTTAATATGCACAATATAATATGTAATTTTCGTAATTACAGTATGATTTAATAATATAAACATAAAATTTAATAATATGAAAAGTAAAAGGTGGTTTATAATTTCAATTACATTTTAAATACGTTTATATTTGCATCTACATTCGAAAGATATATAATATTATTTTATAATTTAACACAAGTTTTAGGATATTTTTAACAAATAAATCAAAATTATTTGCTTTTTATAATTGTGATTATTGAGAAATTGATGGCAATATATCCTTGTGGAAAAATACTATGAGATTAATAAGAAAATCATTGAAATGAATAGTGTACAAAATATTCAATTCGAGTGATTTTGCAATTATTTTCTATCGTTTTTTTCGCGAGTTCAATAGTACTTTTCTATAAGAGCACTCTTCCATGATAACGATAGCGATCGTGATGACAATAGGTCTGTTTTTCATTGTTGTACGATCTGCACTAAAATTTTCACCAAACTTCAAACATATCTACTTCCATCTATTTCATTTTATAAGTACACTAATTTAACTATAAATAATAGATTTACATTATATCATTTTCAGATCTTTTCTTTGTTTCATAGTCAATTTACAATTGTTTATATCGCAACGAATAGAAAGATTTTTCATTTTTATAATTTAAATCTCTTTCCCTTCCTCTTCATCTTCGCTACTAACATAATTAATTGATCTCGATTTGTGTCATCAATTTGAATTACAAATGGAAAGCAAAAATAATTAAAAAGTTCATATTTAACTTTCATCACTGAATGGAAAACACCCATTTTTGGTGGGCACTTCGCAAATCGCATGAGTAGGTAGTTATCGGCGAGTAGCCGGACACCTCTTGGGAAACAACGAGAATGTAGTTGTGATTAGACATCTCCCGCGGGCGCAGTTTAAGTCGACGTGGTTCTTCCCTTCGGCATGCAGCGCGTTCAGCGAATGCGGAGAAAACGCCAAGAGAGAAAATCGATATCTCACTGTGTCGCGGCCGGCGTGTCACCGAGATTAGTATACGGAGCATTCGATCGAAGGACTGATATCGGCCACGATTATCCGACCTATCGAATATCTGTCTGTCTATGCTTGTCTGCCTTGCCGACTTGTCTGGCCGGCTGCCCGCTTGCGCCCATAATGAGTGTGTATGAATGATGGATGGATGCGTGAAGAACCTCTTAGACCTAAGTCTCTTTTAGTCTGCTAACTAAAAAAATAACCCAAAATGAGGCGACTGTTTGTATATACACTTCACGACTACTTCTTCAAAACGAACGGACCTTTAATTAATTGGCGCGACGAGCGAACCGACAGCGTCTCATTATCTTCCCTTCCATTCATTCTCCAAAGTGTATCACTAGTTTGTTACATATTCTCTACGCGTATGTAAATATTTGTTATTATATCACACATTCGTGTACACGTGCGACTTGGACGTTACGAGTGTCGCACGCGCACGCCGGTGCGTTATACACGGAGATATTCATTATGAACACTTTGTCAATTAATAAAATCATTGAATTTTACATACATCGAGTCAATGATTTGTATTGTCTTATTACGTTTGTTGTGCGTTTCGTGAGAGAAAATGATGTACCCCGCGTATCGTATTATCTTCAATTGAATTTGATTATAACATTTATAACATTCATCGGCGTGTAAATCACATTTTTTCAGACGAAAAATCAATGGAAGCATTGAAAATTTAAACAATATGGCATTGTTTTTCTGTACTCAATTTATACACTAACAATAAAACGAAACTATGAGGATTGTTCTTTTCCTATAAGATTTTACCTGTAGTATAATTGGCTACGGCTTTCTATATTATGTACTAAAAAGTGTTGTATCAAATTTCAAATGTTATTAGTAATAGAATCCATTTGTAAATTGTTATATGTAATCAAATAATTATGAGGAACACACTATTTTTAATTGAATTTTTTAAAATATGTACAGTCACATCAAAAACAGATCACCAATTAGCTGAGCGTGTAAATCAAACTTTTATTTCTATTCTCCATTATTTGTATATAAAAACAAACATTGAATTGGATCGAGTATTTCGGAATAAAAATCTGCTTAAAATAGCATGCCAAGTTACATCAAGATCGGTTGCTTCACCAGAGAATTGCTATTTCGTGACGATACTAGGCGACAGGATTGCATGTAAGATTATAAAGTACAGTATTTAAGTACAGATTATGTATTGTTGCATAATTTGCGTACAAAGTGCAAGGGTAAGATGGATCGCCTATGCAAATAGGGAAAACGATCAAAAGCACCGCACGTTACATTTCTGACGTTTTTGACAGTAAGTTCCTTCTTTGTCTCAAGTCAACATCCGTCAAATCCGCGAGGCGCGAATCGTGATCAAAGATGGCAAGTTACAGGAAACTCGTTGCGTCGTGTTCATTCTCGCGACCTAGTCTCGGAGTGTATCCTCCTTGACCTTGACTATTTCGAGAACCTGGAAAGAGATCAATCACATTGCAGAGCGCGAAAAATCACACGTGGACTGTCTTAAATTGCTCGCATTTAAGGATTAATGAAGCAGTGACGCTTTTCTCTTCATACGACGCTATTCTTTATGGAAAAGCGATTCGCGTAATGTCAAAGAATGAATGACGTCGTGTATGATAGTCGATATCTGTTCAACATACGCGACGTGCTCCAAGTATTCCGAGAGAATATTTAATTTAGCGAAAATAATATGATCAATACCTTTTGTAACATTTAAAGATGTTGGCGTTTATTATTACAAACATACTGTTAGTGCTCTTTTGAACAATGCATCCTTGGCTTCATATAGATTTTGAGATAAAATTGAAACATTTTCAATATTTCTTTTTTAATGAGATCAATTTAAGGAACAATTAGTTACTTTCATAAATCTTAAATCGAAAAATATGCGAATAAATCAACGGATTAATACTAGAAGTATCAAGCAGTTATTAATAACCGTGTCTATGTTTTAAATTAATATATTTCTTGTAAAAAATAGAATTTTGAAAATTTTTTATTTTTCAATAATTATGTTCTTTATACTGATAAAATATTTTCATCACTTTCTCTATTTCCATAATAATTTATCCTTTTAGTGAGTAAGAAACGTTGGTACTTCTAGTGTTAATTAATATCATCGTAATAAAAGGTAAAAGTAGGATCCTTTTATTCATACCTCGTAAAATAGAGTAATACGATCGAGGATCGTCGATTTTTTGTGCGAAACGAAGATCCTTGTATCCATGTACATGATCGGGCATTAACCAGGCACCGTCTTTCTGAATTTTGTCAGCATGTTTAAATGCTATCGGTTTATCTGCGTAATCTACATAAAAAAGTATAGTTAACAATTGATTTCCTGTAGATGACAAAAATGTATAATACTTAAATACGGTTCATTGTATAAATTTTGTTTAAAAGCGATAAACGGATCCTGAGGCGGGTCGTCCGACGTCGTTCAAATCAATTCATTAAAAACTGCAAGCGCATGCCACATAATGCAGCATTGTTTCGCACAAATGCAGATATTCGCGCTTGTATTTTTTTTCATAAAATTTATTCAATCCGATAAAAGCCGATTTAATTAATAACGGCAT
Source organism: Trachymyrmex cornetzi (assembly GCF_001594075.2). Taxonomy (NCBI): domain Eukaryota; kingdom Metazoa; phylum Arthropoda; class Insecta; order Hymenoptera; family Formicidae; genus Trachymyrmex; species Trachymyrmex cornetzi. The sequence continues at coordinate 990,586 of NW_017297680.1, forward strand.
CGCGGATATTGATCTGACGTGAAATGCGTTAAACGTTTATTTATTGCAAGATAACATCCGTGTAGCCAACGTTTACATATTAAAATATTTTGCAGTAATTGCCTCATTAAACTTTCAATTTACTTCAAAAAGTTTGCTGTCAATAATGTTATTAAAAATATTCCAATAAGTCATAATAATTTCTTATTTATAAGAATTATTTCTTTTCGATAATCTTCATATGAAATTATTTTTAAAGATTTAATGCATTCTTTGACATTCCGACATTATTTTTCCAAATTTTTCACACCTTCGTAATCAAGATTTAAAAGAACTTCAGATTCCACGTCGCGTGGAATGTAGAACTCCATATCGGCTTCAGCTGATAAATCCTGAAATCGATTCAAATTGCTCGATTCATCGGATCGTCCGACTCGGGGCTTATGTATTATTCCAAAAGCACGCTCCATTCTAGGGAAACTCGCTATTTCCGAATTTCGGCCGATTCTTGGATACGCCACCAATCCAGCGGAACGTCTATCGTTGATTTTCAATTTTTGACCCTCTAGAACGTGAACGATACGAAATAATTAGATTATTAAATGCTCGAAATTATTTTGTTATGTGTCCTTTTTGGAACAATAAATTCTGCTTTCTTCTAACAATTAATTATCCGAGACTAATGCATCTAATAATTTTTTAATTACACAAATAATACAATAACATAAATAAAAAAAAGCACTAGAAATAAGACATTACAAATTATTTCGAATAAATTCTTTTCATAATCAATATGTGTATACTACAGCGAATTATTTTGTGCATGTACTATTATACACATACGTGCTTTGTAAACAAACTTATATAAAAAAAAAACTTATATAAAAAAATATGAAACTATAAATATACAATATGTATATTCAAAATTTAAAAATTATTTGAAGTGTACAGGACAATATTAAGAAAAATAAAAATCTATATTCTTTACTAAAATTTAAATAAAAATTTGTATTAATTTTTTTCAATGAAGATATAAAGTTAAGCATCGCAATTTAAAAAAAAACTAAATGTACAATCAATAATACGTTCACAAGAATTTAAAAAACGTCCAAAATCTGAAATACATTAAAAAAATATATAAATAAGTAGAGCACAGCGTTTTGATTGATGATAGTCGTAACGTTTGTGTGCATATATTCGATATTTATGTATGAAACAGTAAAAAATTAGTCACAAAATGTTATAATATGAAAAATGCCACACAAAAGTTATGAAAGTATGCGACACTCATGCGAGTTTCTTGCCTCTGGTGGATTCGAAGTGCTGGCCGACCGAGCATCTGGCAACTGCAAAATAAATAGAACATCGTCGACGTTTTTCCATCAAAAGTCGGACATCATAATCCCTAACAATTTAATCTACACTCGCACTCGTGGCGCTCAACGATTTCCTGTGAGAATTCAGTATGATACTTTTTTTTTATCCGCGCTATGACTTTTTTGCACTTTAATTCCCCGTCCTACTTCATTTTTACTTCGCTTCGTTGGGAACTGCTGCATCCGAGTTGTTGTTTGCCTCAATGAGAATGAATTATTTAACACATTATTCGCGAGAGAATAAAAATTCCGACTTTTAATATTAGATTAGAAGCTCCCTCCCTGCGTTGTTAGTCATTTTTTTCATTTATAATTTCCACGATGTCGATCATCTTTAATAATAATTGGATAACATGTATCAACTATTTTCATTTCTATATAGTATATGTATTTTTACTTCTATATTATTTTAATTCTATGTGTGTGAGTATGTTTTGGATTAAGGTTTAAATTAACATCCGAATTTAATATCTAGACCAGGTGAATCGATTTTGCGGTTAATTTAAGCCGATCTTAATTTATCAAGATGCTTTAACTTTTAGTATAATTTACAAAAATAATTAGCTAATGTTTAAAATGATATATTATAAAAGTATCTTAGGTTGCGTTCCGAGTTACACATGAAGCGCATAATGCATCATTTGTCTTGTTCACCAAATAATGAAGAAGAATAAAATGATACATCATGCGTTTCAGGTGTTACTCGGAACGCACCCTTAATATATTTGATAATTAAGTATAAAAATTTAGAATATAAGAAATGCAATATACTGTAAATTTTTTAATAAAAATTTTCGAATTAATGGAATCAGATATTAATAATCAAAAAACGAAAGAGGCAATGTATATTTTGAAATTCGCGATGTTGACTTACGATTAAGAGACGTAGAAAATGCCAGAAGGATCACGAAGATAAAAAACCTGTTGTCCTGCATTTCTGTGACTCCCGATGATCAAAATTCTAAGTAGACGATGTGAAGCTTAGAATCGCACTGAATGTCTCCTGTTACTCGACGTCCGATTTTATACCTTGCGCCCTCCACCGCCACTCTGCTCGATTATGAACCTGCCACCCCACAGTTCAAACCCCTTGTCGTAGAGCGTCCTCGTGTCTCGCCCCTACTCCTTGCGAAATCGATGTATTTTTCGCGAGATTGGCCCATTAGCACACATCCAGATATCACAAATACAACACACACACGCACGCACGCACGCATGCACGCACAAATGTGTGTGTGTGTGTGTGTATGCGTACGTACAGGTGCATATGTTAGGTCCTGCGCATAATGAAAGAAATATTCACGCAAAAAAAATATTTTGCTGCTCCAACTAAAATTATAGCTGTTTTTTGTATCTGATAGAAAATTATGTATATCATACACATAGAATTTATAGCACAAATCTAAATTCTATCTATGTCATCTATATGATTTAGATGCAATACATATACAATATCGCAGTACTTATTAGAAATTTATCTATTTTAGCTATTTTTCGTACTTAGATAATTTTCGCTACAAGTGCAAGATCACTTTTTTGAATGATTAAGAACAAGAATAAATATTAAATGGTAAAGAAAGGAAAAAAATACAAGAATAGAGATTGATGTGAACGTAATGCATAGTATGAATTCATATAAATAAGAGATATATAATAAATCTTACCTCTCTCTCTCATTCTTATATTTTATCCATTTATATCCATTGTGCATTACGTTTAATTTAATTGTTTAATTGTTTAATTTATACTTCTAATTTTTTTATTCTCTAATATTTAATATTTATTCCCGTTTCTAATACTTCTCCCATTGTAGGCAGGGCTTTATACTGTATGTATGATATCCTTTTTTTTTGCGATCTACTTAAAACGCCATTAGACTTTTTCCAAAAACAAAGTCATTATCTTAATCTCATCAATTATAATTTAGAAATCTGAGAGTAATCAGAATTTTCAACTTATTTAAGGATGTTTTATACATATTTTTAAAATGATAACAAAATGATGAAAAAATTACAGATAACAATCTGTAATTTAAAAACAATGTGACAAATTTGGCGACGGTTTACTATCTGAATCATAAGTTATTTTAGTAAATGGTAGTATTTTTTTAATCTGTGTTCTAATAAAAATGTATAAAAATGTATTATAAAATAAATGACAATCTCAATTTTTTAATATAAACGTTTTAATATAAACAAAATGTATTCAAAATTATTTATGTATAGAATTACATTGCGATGCATGAACTAGTTGCCCAGTAATATTTTACACAAACAAAATGTTTATTTGTTCTATAGTATATTTTGTAACTAATCAGTGAATCGCAATGAAACCTTGCATAAGTTACTTTGAATATTTAAAAAAAATAAAACAAAATTTAGATATTTTTGTTATCATTAAAAAAATTTTAATTTTTAACAATAAAAATAATAACAAATAGAATAAATAAACGACAAAAATGTGTTATTAAATAAAAGTGTAATCTTATTCACACAACTTTCATATGTATATAGTTTATTTAAAGTGTAAATATTAAACACATTTCTAAATTTAATTTTCTTTGCAGAGACTGTACGTGTGATACATCTTTAATAGCAAAATTTCTACAGAACGTGTGAAATTATTTCCTTACAAAGACAATGAGCCCTAATTTGTTTTATCAAATATACAATAAAGATGTGATCTGTATTGTAAATTTTTTACAACATACGTGGAACGCACAAAAACATGATTTTATTAATGTAGTAACATAATATTTGCAACTTCCAATAATTTTCAAAAATTTTCCATATATGTCATGTATATACATATATTATGTCCGCTACTTTATGCATAATAATGTTATAATACTTTATGCATAATAACACTTTATGCATAATAATGAAAACATATATTATTAATTTTTATGACACGATCGATTTTTATATGTGTCCTTAGAGGGTCAGCAAGACTGATTTACCGGAAAAAAAAAAAGTATTCTCAAACGCACTTTTAAATGTACCAGTAAGAACACCGCGTGTAACATCAATTATCGGATACTATATCGGGTATAGTAATTCGGTCGATGTCGACGTAGGTGTAAAAGGAGGCCGGCATTACGATGATGCAGGATAATATATAGATTTATGTACGCGTGATGAGATTATCACGCGACAGATTATAACGCATTATTTGTGCGTGACATTTTCTCGACACGTTTTCTGGTGCGATCTTCCACTGAGAGTAATCTCCCTAACGCGTGTGAACGTTCTCGCGATGCTTTTTCACGCTATTCCTGCACGTCCGGTTACAACTGGATACTTCCGATTCGATGAGAGGCAGAACATGGTTCTTCAAAAATGTATACACCGGCAAAGTTAATTTACCTTTTCAAAAAACCCGGTTAGGTATTCATAACTTTAGATAAAACATAAATAATTTGTAGATGTATTATCCTCTCAGAACTAACACGTGCAAATACGATAATATATTTATATACTTAATATATTAAATTATTATAAACGATAATATATTAGTATTTATTATCGTTCATATAGTAATTTAATATACATATATTACAAACATAAAATACAAAGAGCATTCAGCCACGCACAGGGTGTTTTTTGTGAATGTCATATATTTAAAATTCTTACGTTCAAGATACAAATTATAGACGTTTCGGCCTATATCAGGCCATCTTCAGTATACAATATAAATAATATAAAAATAGTTCGCAGTCATAAGATAAAAAGAATTGAAATAAATAAACGATCAATGATTCTTAGTCATAAGATTAAAAGAATAAATTAACAAAAAATAACGTTTTGTTCGAATTACAATCTACACTTGTGTATGTTGCCAAAAATTCTTACTTCTATTCGTCTTAATGAGAGACTTTTATATCGAAAAGTTGTGAGAAACATCAGATTTCCAGATTCCGTGTTTGTCACAACGATCCTTAAATTATTCTCCATCAATATTAAAATTGTCCTTCTCCATGTGAGACAAACGTGAAACAGAACTACTTTTATTTGTAAAAATAATGTTTTATCTGTGATATCACAGATCTCAATACTGATGGAGAATAATTTAAGGATCGTTGTGACAAGCACAGAATCTGGAAATCTGTTTCTCACAACTTTTCGATATAAAAGTCTCATTAAGACGAATAGAAGCAAGAATTTTTGGCAACATACACAAGCGTAGATTGTAATTTAAACAAAAATTTATTATTAATTTATTCTTTTAATCTCTTATGACTAACAATCATTGATCGTTTATTTATTTCAATTCTTTTTATCTTATGAGGGCGAACTATTTTTATATTATTTATATTGTATACTGAAGATGACCTGATATAGGTCAAAACGTCTATAATTTGTATCTTGAACGTAAGAATTTTAAATATATGACATTTGCAAAAAATACCCTGCGCGTGGCTGAATGCTCTTTGTAATTTTATGTTTGTAATTTGCGGCCACTAGTGAATTTATAAATAAATATATTATTAATGTACTTATACATGTCAATTCTGAAGGATAAAAATTTATATAATTTTTTCACACACGGAGAAAATTATCTTTTAAAATTTATCCTCAAAATATAGTATTGTAATTGTGGTACAATACAATATTTTAAAGATTTTTATCATGCACACTTTTCAGTAAAATTAATCAAACTTATTTTATATTTTGTTATAGTTTTATTAATAAATAAGAGAGAGATTTATATTAAAATTCCTCGGAATACAATGTTATCCCACGACTATCATATTTTTAAAATAAACTTTTAAGAAAACATTCTTTCGGTGCATGAAGAATTTTTTCGGAATAAAGCGAGAAGTCAATTTAATTGTAGAATAAGGAACAAAAAAATTGAGGGTATGAGCGGAATAAAGGTCTTAATTACAAAAAATCTTAATTTTAATAAAAATTAAAATAACTTGCTATTCTTTTATTATACACAAATTGGTACAGTATCAAATGAATATCTTTAAGAAGTTAAATGTATGTAGACAGTACTTGTCCATTACGATCAATATTAAATAAAAGAGCTAATCTCCGGAAAAAGGGCCTAACTAGAATTGTGCCTTTATTTCGCTCTCAATTAATAAACGATATTCTACAATTAACCATACAAAATTATAAGCTATTAATATAAAAATAAAGGACTCTAAATAATAACAATTATAATAAAATAAGTCTTCGATTTTAAGAAAATAGGTTTGAATATCAAATTCATGTAATTTCTTTAGGATATATAAAATAATTTTACGCATCAAGTACTTGCGGTTGGTTCTTTAATACCCTCTAAACTTATTTCATTATAATTGAAATTATAAGCGTCATTCATCAATTTTATTTTCTTATAAGTTATCTTGCGAAGAAATAAAACTAGTGCGATTGATACGTTTGAAATTTGGCTTGCAAAAGTCACAATGTATATACCGGAAAATTAGATAAACCGGTGACTTATTGTTTCGTGTATAAAGTAAGGCATCTATTTATTTTCGCAGATTAATTTATTTTCGATGGACACGATATACTGCTAATGAACGTCTCATTTATATGCGCATAACGGCTCATTTAAATATAAAGGAGCGTCGATGAGGATCGTATCTAACGTTTAGCGCCGGTTTACCATTTAATTAATTGTACACGTGTATTCCGTATACGGATATGAATAGGGACACAGATATGGAGGCATGCGACATGTATTCAGTAAATTTATTTTAAACGAAAAGAGTCGTATAGATTGAGTTTCTAGAAGATTTTGATTAATGCATATGATGAGATTGCGCTTTTCACCAGTCGATAATTTTTTACATCGCTACAAGAAAAAGGAAAACTAGTTTACTGCCGAAAAAATGACGAGAAACAAGATTATTCTATCATGCCGGAATGATCTCTTCATTCAATATTACGAAAAACAAGTATCTGTTTGAACTTAAATAAAATGTTATTTTTGCCTGTATGTTATTTTATGGCGCCTGAATAAAAGATTTTAATTGTAATATCCTATTTTAGTAGTTTGACGACAATAGCATGCTTCATCAAAGATATTAATCTCCGATCTAACACTTTAATTACTAAAAATAATTAGTAACATTCTTTACAGATAATAATAGACAAACGTAAATATCTCACAAAATTAACTAATCTAAAATAGACTTTCCTAGACTTCTTGCTTCATAAATCTGTGAATATCGCAATAGTTTGAAAAAAATGTAACAAAAACATGGTACAGACAAAATAGAAAATTACACCCATCTATTTCTTATATTTATTGAAAAAAAAACATAAAACAATTTATTTGGATAAAGAATATTTTCAGGTAGATCGAATAAAGAAATATTATTTCAATTTTTGTTTTTATATGACTGTATATTTTTACAGTGTAAAATATTTGCCTATATCTTTCAAAAATAAAACATATTTCAATAGAAAGAAAGTGATAATATATATTATCATTATCTATGTATTCTACAAAATGTATAAATAAAAATTTCAGTCTCTCGATAAGAATAAAATCCAATGATTATGCTCCAATATTCTTTATTAATCATCAACAATCTTTTTTAAGATATGTGTAACGCCATATTGATATATGGCAGCATTAATTTTCTTTAATTTGTTAATCTCTTTCTGTAGATCGTCCAACTTCTTCGACATCTGATCCGATCCTCGAGAATCGCTACTGCCTTCTATATAAGACTCGAAGTTCAGGATCTCCGCCGAATTTCGTCCTCTGGAGACGACCTCGACGACGCTCTCTCTACCACCGTCGTCTGATGTCCTCTGTAGATTTTGCACCTGCAAGCGTGGCTTAAGGACAGAGGCGCGAAAATTGTCGAATCCTCTAGCAAAAAACGCAGCGGTAACTGGGCCCTTATGCTTGAGTGTCCTGAGCACCTGCCGGCTGGCAATGTCCCAGACATGGACTGCACCGTCGGTAGATCCGGACAGCAGAGTAGAGCAGTTCACGGATACCGACAGGGCGGTCACATTTGACTTGTGCGCCTGGAACACGGCGCTCTCTTCGCACGAGCTCACCGTGACATGATGCTCGACTCCACGTGGCGGTTCGTGCAGGTTACACTGGAATATGTCACCAGTTGTGCAGCCCACGAAGAGTTCGCTCTCGCAGACGTTCGCGGTGACCGCTGTGAGCGGTGCGTCGAACACCAAGGAAACCAGGAGAGCTCCACTGCCAAGCTCATAGATGTTCGCGGTTCGATCTAGCGAGACTGTATACAATCTCGCGTGAGCGTCACCATGACCGAAGTGCAGATCCCTGACTGGCAAACTATGGTTAGAGAAAGCGTGGACAGGCGAACAACGCGAGTCGTTCAGCGCACTATAGAGCGACCATACGAACACCAGACCATCTTCGCCAGCACTGGCGAATAACGAACCGTCCTTTGTGATGGCTAGACAGCTGACGGTCTGATAATGCCTGGTCAGATTGACCAGTAGCCTGCCGTTGCATGTCTGCCAGATGAACAGCTTTTCTCCCACGGAGGCAATTATATAGGATCCATTTGGCGTGCAGATCAAGGCGTTGACTTTGCCTGGCGTATTCAATCGAATGTTGGGTAACGGTGACGGACTATTCAGCGGCCAGATGTGTATACGAGGTCTCGTGACGTCCGCCCCTAACACGTAGCTATCGCTCAAAAGCTGAAGGCTACGATGTCCAAGTGCCGTCGCGTTCTTGTACACGGACAACAGAGAGCCGTTCCGAGGATCCCACACAGCGGCGCTCCAACTCTCCCCGGTGGTGTCGCTCGTCAGGATCACTTCTTTCGCGTCAGTTACTCGGTTCATTTTTGAATCTCAATCTCAACACTACACTGTACTGTATCAATAACAATTACGACCGTGAAGTTGACCTTGTCATTTCTTCTTCTTCTTTTATGAATATCCGTCGATATCGAGAAACATCATTCTTTTTCAACTTGCTTTAGCTTTATGACTATTGATTGCCTATAAACACGTGGTACGACATACAGAATAGGTTAGGTACCTCCTGTATCTGAAGATATTCAATCCAGATGGAGCTACTATCTCAGAATTTGACAGCGGTGTGTTGTTGCGTCTGTCGATCACAATCACTTTAAAATTCAAATAATTCTTCTGTTAGAAAAAGATAGAAATAGTGAAGAATATTCAAAAATACGAAACAAAAATTTCTTTATTTTTCGTTATTCGATTTATTTTTTTGTTTTATCAAACAACTCTTAGCCTTCAGGTCATCACTAAATACATGCTAATCGTCACTTCCTAACGCTTTCTAACCGTTTTCTAAAATCATAAATAGTACACACTATACACGGGACGGTATCACGTGACATCGTTAAGAGTGAGGTATTGTATTTCGAAATACTATTATGCGTGTCTCTTTTTACGTATGATTAGTTGACTTTGAATCTTGTGATTCTTTGCAAAAAACGTCGAAGAGGAGAAAGAGATCGATTGAAAGGTAATCTCCTTATTAATATCACGATAAAAATAATATCGACGTAAAAACCGATCGCGTTTTATTATTTACCACGCAATTTGACTCGTTAGGACCGTTAGGTCATGCCTGGAAGGTTATGCTACGTCGCGATTACGTCAATTCTTTGATTATTTTCACGTAAGGCCGGTTTTGTCATCTCGATTGAGTGTCAACCGTGATTAATCAAATCTGTTTAACGACAAATGCGATTAGTCTCAATAAAGTTACCAGCTGATAAAGTTAATATTGGGAAGTAGTAAAAATCATCAATCTTTTCTTAGCCTGTCCTCACTTGCTCATGGGATTTATTGATGATGAATTGCAAGAAGTATCACAGCTCTGCCATAATGTCGTTGACGGAAGCCGCCTCGTCTCTTGTGTACCGAGCATGGTCCGCGTCGAAATAACGTAAGAAAACTCCATATCGTGCTTTTATCACACTGTCAAAATAGTTTCCTATCATTGCTTATTGTGATTTGTTTGTCTTGCAGAAAAACACCGTTTAAACAACTCGTTGTGTGCATCCAATTCCAAAAGGATTATCCTGCATCGCCGTTGTTTGTTGAGTTAAAGAGTAAAACTCTGTCTGCGAAGCTGCTCGATGGACTAACAGAAGTCTGCGAAAAAGAGTGCAAGCGTTTGTTGAATAAAGCGCAGGTTTATACTTGGAGAGATTTATATGTACTAACTAGCTACATATAGAAATTATTTACATTTAATACAATTAATTCGTATGTTTGTAGATATTGCCAATTTTAAAATTCATCAGGAATTTCATTGAAGAGAATCCTCTCATCTGCTGCTATGAGGAAATATCAATATTGAAAAAACTTTTAGGGGATAAGGACGAGTTCAAGTTAAAGCAAAAGAATTCTTCCATCAATCTAACACTGCATCAAGATTTGTATCATTTTAAGACCAAGCTTGAAGTGCCAGATAATTATCCTACCAATTGTGTTATGTATGTTAGTCTTTTTTTGAAACACACGCACGCGCGCGCGCGCGCGCACACACACACACACACACACACACACACACACACACACACACCTTTTAAATTATAACAAATTCAAATCCAATGTGACTAATTTATATAATTTGTTTACAGTTACAGTGATGTTGATACGAATTTCCCACCACTGTTCAATCGCTATCTAGTTGGACAAGGAAGGGAATTAGCAAGGAAATGTGTCGAGCCACCACTGAGGAAACAACAAAACCCGTTTACACCATCACCGTCATTAAACACAGTTGTTTCCTTTCTCATAAAGTAATTTTTATTTTTATATAACATTTTTATTACATTTTTTAAACTATTAGTTTCTTTATTTTATTACATTTTAATTTGTGCAGGAGTGTGAAAGCTTTTCCGCAAGAATCCTGTCAACACTGCAAAGTAAAGTGCTTGCCAACAGATCCCAAAGAGATTGTAATCGACGAAAATGCGGATTTCCACGCCGAAAGACTTTATTGTGGTCATCTCTTCCACTTAAAATGTCTCGTGACATACATGAAGACTCCGCCATTCCATGGTAAAAATAAAAGTTTTTTATTTAGTCAAATTATATTATAGAAAAATTAAAAATCTTTTTATTTTTTGTGTTAAAGGGGGTAAGAAATGTCCAAGTTGCGGTCAACGCGTTTATCATGACAAATGGGGGTTATCTGATAGATTAGCAGAAGCCCGTTGGGCTCATCAAGAGGCACGAATGAGAGAATTGGCGGAAGTTGAAGATTTTTTCAACTAATATACTCGCATCTTGCAGACATGTGAAATATGAGTTTCACGATAAAACTTAATGGAAGAAGGGTGTAATTTTTTTCAAAATTATACATCGCGATTGCTTCCTTAAAAATCGTAATGAACGCGATCATCGCATCACGACTTTTATGTGTATATATTATACATTTGTTCAACTGTTTTTGTCACATTAAAAATCTTTGATAGTTCAGTATCCCGATTCTGTAGTTTCAGTAAAGTTGTATTACCATTATCGCGCAAATATTATACATGGAAAAACATGCACAGCAACAACATAACGATACCGAACTGTCATTACATTAATTACAGAATTATGGTATTTACAGAATCGGAGTATAGAGCATAGCTGATGAAATAATAAAAAATATCAATTAAAATGCAGAATCAGAGTGTAGAGCACAGCTGATCAAATAATAAAAAATATCAATTAAAACGCAGCAAATACGAAAACATTTGTTTTTCAATAATGTAATACCATTAAAAATCTATAAATAAAACGGAATATTTTTAAAGAAAAAATATCTTCACGAAATATAGAAAATGATATCAGTTTTTATTGCTTTATTTCATTAATCGAATTGTTTACATGGCTTAAAAAATTAAAAACAAATATAGAATATTAATTGCAGACGCAATTTTAAATCATGCAATTTAAAAATCAGTTACACATATCGCATTACGATTCAAGAAAAGAAAATTGCGATATATCGAAAATTTGCACATCTCTAACTGGAAGTACAATATAATAAATAAAATAATTTGTATATATATAAAGTATAACAACTGATTAAATTAAAATGAAATGCAAACTCAAATTGAGAAAAGGAAACCTAACTTTATAAAATATATATTATTTTTTCATAATAATATGTAAGAGACATCTCTGTGTCAAATAGTTTATTAGCTTGGGGATTTAAAAGAAATAAAAGCGAACATCTATATTGCTCTTGTGAGATGTTGTCAGGCTAGAATGTTATCATAATCTTAAGTAAATAGTTAGCATCATAAGGAAATAAATCTTATTTTGAAAGTTATTTTTAGCTTGTCATTATTATTACTACTATTTTCATTTTTTCAACAAGAGGGGCAAATATATTATTAAAAAGAATTTAAAAGAAAAAATAATTTTTGAAATAAATTTATAAAAATACTTATCCGTTTCCGCGCGCGCGCGCGAATATAAAAAATTAATATTTTCAAGAAATAGAAAGTGAACCAGAATATCATTATATGATAAATGGACATTCACTAATTTAGTCGGTAAGAATATTTTTTTATAAATACATTTGTGTTCTTATATTTTTAATTGTGTGTTTTATGTGACGATAACAATTATATTTATTCATACATGTGCTTCTATTTTTTTCATTTTGTATATCAATAATTTTATTACAAGATTATTTACCTATTACGAGATTATTTACCAATTCTTATGACATTTTACAAGATTATAATGATTTTTAATGCTGGAATTTGTTTAGGTACACTTAATATTCTTTTACTAGAAAATCAATTTTTAAGTAATACGATTAAAAGCAGGATTTTTATAATAAAAATGAAAAAACGACAGGTATAATAGCCCGCATATACATAATTTCTTTAAAATTAATTATTTTCTTTTGATCACACGATTAGGACGAAAACAATTTCTCATAATTTTTATTACAAAAACAAAGATGTTTAAGAACTAAGATGATAACAAACAAAGTAGTTTAAGGATTCTACCTCTCTAGATATCAATAAAGAAGAAAGTATCTCTTTAATAAGAGGTTTTTGTTTATGACTTCGCACGAACAATGTGAGAAATCTCTATTGGACACAGTGTAATAAAAATCACGAATAAATAAACCTTAAAATAAATTTGAGAAAAAGGGATCTCTGATCTGTTTTGTGTATCGAGCAACAAATATAATATATTTGTAATCTTATATATCATATACGTTGATGCGCTGTCCGAAGCAAGTCGACTCGTTCAGTGATACAAGTAATTATGATTAATGTGCAGAAGAATTATCTCAGACTATGGACTGAAAGGGGGAGGGGTACAGTCTCGCGTGTATGCACGAATAGTTGTGACCGTGTTCGTGACGTATTGATCCTCCGTACCGTCCATAGTGATATTTTCTCCATCTCTTTTCCTCTCTCTTTCTCTCTGGTTTCTCGTACGGGTAGATTTTCGTTTATTCTGTCGCGCCGTTTACTTTGCCCCTTTCGTGACTGGCTAGTGTTTCTTACACGTATGTCCATCATGGGACAATATCTCCGGGAACATGTATGGCATATTAAAGTAAACGTGAAAAAGGAGAAAAGAAAATGTGCGATATACGATAGCCGATGAGCCATTAGCTACAAAAATTATTCGAAACTGCTTCTCATTTATTTTAATTATTTTAGAATGTTTGATGGATAAAATTTTTGTTTTAAAAAATAATTTAAATAAAAATCTGTATTGGAAATTCGTCATTGTGATATTTTTCAGAAATTTTGTTTTTCTTTTTATTAAAAATTAAAGATTAATTGAAAAACCTGACATATCTGTTTCAGTTAAGAAAATATAGGTTATAAATATTTCATTGTGTTAAATTCTCGATTGGAGACTCGCTAGAAGATGCAGAAAAACAAGCAGTTGAATTTATTTTTCTCTCATTCATTTTTATAATTTGACGTGCATTTTAATTTATCTAAAATGTCCATTTAAAATTAATATCTTTGTATACTTCATCTTTTTGACAGGTATTATTTAATCATTTATCGATTCATTAAATTCGTCTTTTTTTTCGTCATTGATAATTTATATTCTTCTCTTGAGAATATTTCTCACATCAATTCTCAGTGTATTATTTATTACTATTTGAATTATTACTTATTACTTATTATACGTCTCATAAGTTTTACTCATTATTAATGACAATATCTATAATGAAAAAAAAAACGTTATATAAAATTACTTTTTTCATATTTTATAAAAAAGTCGTTGCGAGTGAAATTAAATTTTGATATTAATCGACTGTTCCTTTCGATGTGTAAATAGCAGTAATAAACAGAATTCGCGCGAGTACATCGATTCCCAAGGGCGATCGACTAAATTTTTCTCCCGTCGTACGCTCGCATTTAGTTCTGGGAGACAGCCGGGCAGACTAATTCCCAGTTATCGATTTCACGCATACGTGGAAACGTACGCTCGTGTCGTACTCATGTAGGGCGGACACACCGTGTTCCTTACACCTGAAACGCAATTACGACGACGACGTTGACGGTAAATCTGGCTCCTCGTGTTCCCACAATGCATATCTATACACTTTCTCTCTCTCTCTCTCTCTCTCTCTCTCTCTCTCTCTCTCTCTC
>NW_017297680.1:1005720-1011728 GCF_001594075.2 Trachymyrmex cornetzi
TCTCTCTCTCTCTCTCTCTCTCTCTCTCTCTCTCTCTCTCTCCCTCGCGAACGCTGCACGAATTCGCTTTTGATTATAAGAATGGTACGTAAAAAGAATACTCGTCGGTTTACACTGGGAAGATTTCCGGATCGATTTCTGGGTCGATGGGCACGTCGCGCGGAAAACGTGGCCGCAAATTTCACGTGTCACGTGAACAATTTCATTATCGCAACGGCGTTATTAATCTGCGTTTGTACTCGCATTTGGGTCGCTTCCGACTGTATACGTGTGCGACTGTTCACCGGCTATGGGTTTGTGAACGATTGCGAGGGGTTTCCTCGGTGTATGCACCTGGAGTCGTTCACACCGATTTATCTCGCGCCAAGAATAGCCTGGCGTTTCTTTTCCATGCGGCCAGCGATATATTAATATACCGCATGTTAATGTCAATGTTATAAAGATTTATAATATATCGACAACATATATATATTATGTTATTATTATCATAAATACAAAAAAATAAACACAAGAATATGAAATGTTCGAAAAGAAATTTCGGCTGTTAGTTATTGGATTGTAATTAATTTACAATGTTACTTCTCAGAAATCGTTATGACTAGATATAATAAAATTCGATTAAACGATTCAATTTAATAAATTCAAATTACAGTAGACAAGATAATTCTACTGATAAGTTAGTTTGATCGAACGGAGTTTCCTCCTTGTATAATCAATGAAGAATCAGCCTTATTTAGGCACAAATTTCGTGGATCATTCTTGCGGGACGAGGATAACGCGCCCGGTTGCCGATGCGTGTTATATACACACGATACACCTATAATTGCACGTGGAGCAGCTTCGTCGTAACGCTTCATGGATCGATAGCCGGGAAATGGCCGGAAGCCAAGTCCGACGACGACGTCGTTTTGAGTTTTACAGTTGTCACAGTGCGCGAGGGCCAACCCCTTTCGCCGCGAGTGTCCCACTTCTGTTTCAGTAACCCCCGACGCACATCGCCCCTCTCAAGAATTGCCCCCAAGAAGTCTTTCTTGTCCTCTCAGTTCTTCTTCAGAATGTCAAAATGCAGTTCGGTTCAGCGACAATGCCGAAATAGAGTTCATCGCGCACACATACACTCACACATTCGTCACGACGGAAATTAAATTGTCCGCAGATATTCTATAATGAATTCGTATAGTTTAATAGATTGTTGTAACGATCTCTGTACTCGGGCGAACTTCGACTGTTCGATTTAAGATACGAAAAGTATCGATCGAATTTTCTCCGACAGTATGCGAAAGAAAATCCGTTAAGGGAAAGATTGTTAGCTCGAATTAATTTATTCGAGTTAACGTATACACTGAAAAATATTTACTACAATTATAGTAATAAAAATATTTAAATATTTGTAAGTAAACATTTACTGAATGTTAACATATATTTATTTAATACAAGGATCATTAATTTGATTTAACTATCATTTTTTTTCATTGAGAAAGTAAATGTTCACTTACAAATATTTAAAAAAATATTAAGATATAGTCAATTTTTTATAATTTAAAAAAAACCTCTATTCTTATTAAGATTGCTTAATTTTAAATGAATTAGTGAGAAAGGGGATGAATATTACGTGGATTTATTAAATTTTTCAGTATATTAACAAAAAATTCGTACGCTTGAATATAAACATCAGTATAAACAGACTTAAAAATGAGAGAGACGGAAGATTGATGCACAGAGCGTTCTCTTGAGAACGTTCTTGCACTCTCGAAAAGTCAACGACTGTAAAAGGAAAGGGGACATTATAGCGCGTGCCACTCCATAAGAGTATTCATTTCCTTATTTTTAGAAGATCGCGTGACACAAGGTTTCACGCATTTCTTTCAGTGGTGTGATTGTACCTAGAAGAGGTGTCATCTCAGAATAACGGCAGCGGGTGCCGTAAATGATGCGTAAAAGCAGCTGTTCTTCAAGTTCTATGACCATAACGATCTACTTTTATTCATGTTGCGACGAATCATGCATGCAAAATTATTTGTAGGAAAATGTCGCTAAAGAAATGAGAAATAAAGAAATGAGCATCAGCGAAAGCATCGAAATGTAAAATCATACGTGTTTAGAGGAATTCGTTGACGGAACCTTATCGTTGAATAAATAAATAAATTTCTCCACTGTTATTGCTTTTATCGAAGAATACGTAAAATAGGATTAATTTGCAAAATACCATTGGAAAAAATTCCATGTATACAATTTCACATTCGCTGCGATGCGACTTAATATTGGACGCAACTGCTCGTTCAATCGCATCTGTTTCTATATCGCCCTCCTCTATTCTCCTCTCCGCAAAATTTCAATTTTCCGATTTAAAACGGAGGACGCGATGTCCTCGCTTTTATGTAAACCCGGGAAATACCGATTTATAATGTCCACGTACACGTGTGTGCGGAACCACGCGAAAGAGGGTATCTAGAGAAGGGAGATGGTAGGAGGACGCATAAAAGAGGGAGAAAGAAGGCCCACGTAGGTCGCGGGGTCCCGCAACAACAAGTTGCAACCACCTGGCGAGGGTGATACCGGCCACCCAGTGGCCCCTCCAGGTGCTGCCCCTGCGGAACCCCCTGCTTCGCGCTGCGTGTGCCTGCTGACTGACGCCGACGCCGCCGCAACGTGAAGCAGCACGAAGACAGCATGCACGAGGAGTCGCCGGGCATCTCAAAGAGCGAAGCGTGCGATATCGTGTTTATTCGGGGATACGCGCGAATCGACGATGTACTGAAATCGATACACACATCTGTCGCAACGAAGAGTCTATTGAAGGAACCGATCGAGGGAACGGGAATCCCATGCGAATTTTGGATGCCCGAAATTAGCCGGGAGATGCACTCGATGCCGTTGCGATCGTTAGAAATCAATCGTATCGGAGTACTGTATTTTTTCATGTTTTCTTTTCAGCTGTACAATGTTTCGGCGAATTCAATGATTTTTTAATTTTTTATTAACTAAATCTAAGATTATATAAAACTTTAAGTTGGGGTTTGCAATAAATGTATAATATTGACATAATCTGAAGTAGAAACGACAGGCATGTTTCTTTTAATCTACATAGATCAACATAAAAATTATTCTAGCTAAGGTATTAGTTTTCATTAATAAGTTTTTTGTAGTATTTAAGATACTTATTAACGTTTATTATTAAAAATTAATTAATTTAATATTATTATTTCAGCTTCACTTTATAATTGTTCAAGTAATCGGCGCGTAGTTTATATAAATGGAAGACATATTCAAAAATTTACACATATAAATATTATTAGGCCAAGATATAGCGATCCTATTTGACTCTTTTTTACTTATTTCATTTATGAAAATTATTATTTAACTTTGGATATTATTGAGTGGGTCATTCAATTACTTTGCAATCTAATCCTTTTTTTTATGTGAAGTGTAAATTAGAGAGTAACGTTTGACCTGCCTTAGTGATGTTTGCTGGCAGTATTTCACGAAGTACAGCGTTTTCAATTTAAAAAAATCTTTGCTGTCTGCAAATAACGGTTTTTATACATGTAGCAAGAGTGTGCTAAAATACGTGAATAAAACGGGAGTAGTTATAGATCGACTCAGTAAATTGTGAAGATAAGCAAACTTGTATAATGAAAAATTATGATTTATATTATTCTTATATTACATTCTCTCTCTCTCTCTTTCTCTCTCTCTCTCTCTCTCTCTCTCTCTCTCTCTCTCTCTCACCTTGCATTACTTTATATATCGGTCAAAGATATTCAGAATCTTCAAATCGAATTACTCACAAAGTTGACGTATAAACAGAAATGTTCTACATTTGTCGTCGCAGCATGTATACATATACGTGCACTCATATCACCGTTGAAATGCAGCCGTATTGCATTCACCACTCTCTGTTGCCTCGTGCAGGGTTGCTATAGTTTCAGAAAATTCTATCGCTCCGCCTATATGCATATTCACGCGATATGATAAAAATGAAAAAAAAAAAAAAACTTTCCCGCAAACTCCGGACTCGGTATTGCGGGCATATATTACTTCTTATTACCCGCATATATATATATATACATGCGTGCATTGTATATTTTTTTTATAAAAAAAGAATATCTATCCTTTAGATATATTTACGCAATATGTACATAGACTGATCCTAAATTCAAGAATCTTATAATTCAAAGAAAAAGATGTATCGCTTGAATCGTGACATATTTACTTTATATCTTCTTAAAGATGAGACCTTTCTATTTGACAAATATAGGGGAGACTCTCTATTTCTGTTGAGTAATATACTCAACATATAGAACAAGGCAACGCATATTTAAAGGCTACCGATAAATCGAAGGAAATCTCTTCCTCAGGATCTCGTCTCCTGGCACGTCTCGCCCATCCAATACTTTCAACGTATCTGTGTACTTGTACGTGCGTCCGACTTCGATTATGTATACTTATGTATGAGTACTTCGGTGAGTAATGTGTGCAGTGTATTGCCGCATGCTTGTATAACACTTTAGACACGAACATGGCCAAATTTACACATAGCCATAAATGTACATTTATATTTGTGCAATATACGTTTACATAATAGCAAGTGGTATTTGTAATCTTCGTGCACGGGATTGCATATACGGGGTGTCGCACTTTTACTCTAAAACCGAAGATTTATACTTTCTAAAAACTGAAAGTATATAAATAATAGATGAATAATAGGTAAAGCAGAAAGGAAAATTCATATATAAAAATTTGGTGTATCTTATATTATACTTTGCATTAAAACTGAATCTAAATACGCGAATAACAAAAATCATTTCTCACATTTATTTTAAATTACGTTGATTGTTCAAGGATACCTTTTTTTTCGAACTGTTCTATGTATTTTCTTATAAATCTCATTTTCTACAATTGAAAAGATATTTTAAATTATTGTCAAGTTTCACAAAGAATAAGGAGAAAGAACAACAGCAACTTTCCCAATATTTTCAATAAGTGATCTTTATGCTCGCCGCAGGGCAAAATAGGACACCCGGTATACCCGCGCCGGGGGTAAGGCGTGTGTGGCCGTGGTGGCGGTGGTGTGTGGCTCAGGTCGCGGGGGTGCCGTGTTTCAGACGCCGCGTTGGGGCATCGATTTCGGCCCAGGCCGATGGCATCGACGGGGCACTCCTTCGCGGGGCCATCGCGACGTCGTCGTCGCGAGCGTCGCGGCGGCGCTGCTGCCGCCTCCACCACCGCCGGCGCCACCGCCGCCGCCGCCCCCGCCACCACCACCGCCGTCGATGCCAACCGTCGTCATCGTCGTCGTCGCCGTCGTTGCAGGGAGCGAGAGAGCGAGGAGAACCACTCACCGCCTCTACCTTAGCCGGCAGCCGCTTGCTTGCAGCTCCGCCGACTAACGGCGTCGTCGCCGTTCCGCTCGACGCACGCCGACGCCGACGCCGCCTGCGCGCGAGACCGCTCCACGCCGCGCCGCACCGCGCCGACACGGGCGGGCGAGCAGACACACACTTACGGCAGTCGAGGGCAGTCGAGAGGCTGCCCGTCGTGCGTGGTGCTGCTTAGTAGCTGGCCGTGTGCTAGAGAGCTTCGCCACTGCTGGTGCTGCTGGCCTGCTGGCGCGAAGGCGCGTTACCCCCCAGTCAGTGAAGCGAGAGAGCCGCGGCAGTGCGCGAGCGAGAGTTCACGGTGACGGATCGCGGTCTGCTCCTCTGCCTTCAGCAGAAAACGGAGCACATCGTTTAAGAGAGGGAAAGAAGTAGGGAGAGAGAAAAGACGATCAAATAAATCTTGGCGAAGAGACTTGAGTTGAAAAGGGGGTTGAATTGTCCGTTAGGGTCGTCGTGAAGAAGTTGCGAATGCAAACTTCGGCAAATTGTACGAATTGAACTATAAAGATGCGAAAAAGGGGGTAAGGTTCGACGCACCGGATAGGTCCTGCTTAAACGAACGCTGAACCACTGATTTGCCTGTCCGCTACTTACTCGGTACCACCGTGCACGAGCGGAGCACAGTTG
>NW_017297680.1:1012031-1012875 GCF_001594075.2 Trachymyrmex cornetzi
GGTAGTGTCCAGGCGCGCTGGACGACGCACGAGCTGTACAGTCAGTCGTTTGCTTCTCGACAGAGAGGGTGGAGGAAGAACGTGTTGATGGCGCTTGGTGGTAGTTGCTCGTCGCGCGAGCAAGGGTGGTCGTCGAGTTTCGAATAGAGAAAAGTAAAAGGGGACAAAGACGAACGATCGAAAGAGAGAGGAGGGTGCTGAAGGGGACAGAGACAGTTGAACCCTTCTTTCCTTTCGCGCTCGACGCGTGTCATCGCTAATACGTATAGCGCGTATATACGTTTGGAGGGTTTCTTCCCTCCGACGTGGCGGGTATAATACGCGGATTCCTTGAGGCCTTCACCCTCGTCGGTGTGTCACGCGTCACGGTACTACGGCACTCCGGAACGTGTGTCACGTGAAAGAAGCAACGCGGCGCGTCAGGGTCGTCGTCCTGACGACAAATTCAAGAACGGAGCGCGTCCTCGCGAAAAGGACTATCTCGTTGTACCATATAGGCATCCGCTATCATTTCGCAAAACGTATTTACCGCAAGGATAGTACAGATACGTCGAGATATATCATCGTCGGCGGGGATACGTACAGTGATCGGTAACGGACTTGGCCAGGACCAGAGAGAACGACGACTCTGGAAGGGCCGAAGAAAGTCAGTGGTTGATTGATTGATTGATTGGTTGGGTTCGGTTCGGTTCGGTTGGTTAGTTGGTTGGTTGGTGCTACGTGTGCCGGTGGCTAGTGGTGGCTCGGCTCGGACGGCCCAGGTAGCGGTAATGCCTCGTAGTAGCGATCGTGTCGCCAGGTCGCACGGTGTCGCAGGTAGGGTGAGGGACTGGGCCGACGAAGG
>NW_017297680.1:1013048-1099954 GCF_001594075.2 Trachymyrmex cornetzi
AAGAGGCCTATGTCGTCCTTGATGTGCAACCCCGACGATTGTACGGCGACTCCACGACGAGAGTATGCTGCAACGACGACTCCTGCTGCTGTCGCGCCGCCCAGAAGAGGCCGGGTAGAAGACGGAGGGAACGCGGCTCGGGAAATGCGCTCAGGATACTTTACGTCGCTGCCGCCGCTGCCTTTCTCGCGCTTGCCGTCTCACCAGGTATGAAAACGATATTAAATCTTGCCGATCGTTGCAACGAGCTTTATTGTAACATAAGTATATGGGGTATGCACGTTGAGTGAGAATGGAAACGTCTTAGGCTGCTTTAATTTGGCAGAGAAAAGTTTCGTAGCATCTGCGTAAGAAGGATTCTACAGTTCCGACAAACATACATTTCTTTCGTGAGAAAGAATTTGTTAGTATCACGAAAAATGTAAATCGGAAAGACCAGTAATTTTTATAAAAATCGATTAATCAGAAGAATATCAAAATAATTTTAATAGCGTATTGAAACTTCGTTATAATTTCATACTCTCGTTTTTACGTTCTTATTAAATATTTAATAAATTCTTTTCATATCTTTTCAAGATGGAATAATTCGCTTGATATTTTATGTTCGATTTCTAATAAATTCAAAACGCATGAATTTTTTCCAAAAATATTTATTTTTTATTTTATTCCTCTATTAGGCCAATATTCATAGTCGAGTCTTATTTCAAGACCGTCTTAAGTAATGTCTTAAGACATTAACGCAGCCTTCTGATTAGTTCGTGACTTCTTAAGACGGTCTTGAATATAAGATCTGACTATGAATACCGGCCTTAGACCTTTTTTTCTTTATAATTCATAGACAAAAGTTTTTCCTGGTATCCAAGATGAACATTTAATTCTAATTAAAAATAAATATCTTCTCTTTACTTTACGCTTGTTTCCGAGATTCTTCGCCTTGTATTTCTATTCTATGGACTTGACAATAGAATTCATTCTTTTCTTCTAGCATTATCTAACATTATCTAGCTGTGTGCTATGAAAGAAAGTTTTGTGAAGAAAAAATACAATCCTTCATAAATTTTCAGACCGAAACAAATATATTTTGTTGCTTCTATTGAAGAAAAACTTCAATAGAATAGAAAACAATTCAATTTAGAAATCGAGATCAAATAGTATATTTGTATTTGTCAAGATGCCCGCTAACTGTAATCTGACCATGTCCATTTACCATGTGGAGTAATTTTAAACTCGGTTTAATTTACTCTTTATCTTTTTCTTATTCTTAGAACTAGAGAAAGATAAAAAATAACCGAGGTTAAAATTAATCTGCATTAGTAAATTCATGGGCATAATTCATTCTTTGTCTAATAAATTCTTTGAAATATTTTAATCAATTCTTTCGCATGAAATCGCGAATTGTTCCGAGAACGTAACGAATTTTCGGGAAGTTACGTTGTTGTCAGCTGATTGGAGCGCGAGACGAACGGTGGATAAAATCCTAGCCCCGATTGATACATAAAAATAATAATAATAAATAATTTATTAATAAGAAATAATTTAAATAATTTTTTTATAAATGATTTATAAAAATAATATATCTTCATAAGTAACATATATTAAAGATACAATTAGGCAAAAAGAAAAAAAACCGAAGGAATTCAACGGAAACTGATGGACGAACGAAATAATAGATTTCTATAAACAAATGTATTATATTCGATATAATATTTAGCTTTTCTGTTAATAACTTACAACAAATATTATTCATGTTTTAACAGATTAAACGTATCGTCTGTTGGTTTTTCAAACATTTTTCAATGTAATAGTAATCTCTAAAGCTGATTTCCACCAACGTTCGATTCGCAAAACTAAATTGAATTGAATCGGGATTGAATGTTCGTATATCTCGCGTAATCGACGAACGATGAACGGCCGCGGATTTATCTATGATCGATCAGACCCACGATCGAAAAGTGACGTGTATCTCGATTTCCATGAAAATTCGCTCCGATAGATACGATCACCCCGGGCCATGTATCAACACCGCGCTTCACCCTGGTCTTAACAAAAGAACCCGCGAGAACCCCAGATCGGCTCGCTCGAAATGCGAAGGATAAACAGAGCAACCTTTTATCGAAGAAATAAGACAAATATTCGTAGCATACCGTGCATCTGCATCGTGTCCATTTGCGAGTATGCAGGCACGTGTATTATTAAAACACCGATGGAGCGAAATTCCCGAAATTTCCGTTTGTTTCTTCCTCAGAAAATCCTATTCTTGTTGCATCCGTATCGAAACAAGCTGCTGCGATATCGAAATGCGGCTGTTGATCGAAAGATCGGAATATCCCTTGGTATTTTGCTAAAATAAATTATATTATCGCAAACGAATTACGGTGGAAATAATAAAAATTGACCCATTTTGAATAATTATTGTTTAGTAAAATATCTGATAGATTATAGAAATGATTACCCTTAGATCGTTCTGGTCCTGAGACGGGTAAATGAACGACAATCGCATGACGCATTGCGTCAGAATTCAATTGTGTCGGTGGCGTGATTCGAGCATCTCGATTTCCGCTTCCATTTGGCAGAGAGGCGAGAAGTTGAATGATCTTTAGAATGTTCAGGATGAAATTAATCCTTAAATGATTAACTTGTTAAATTTTGATAATAATTACTCTTCAATGACGGAATTATACCAATAAATTATGTTAATATAATTTCTACTTAATAAGTTGAAAGTTAAATTATATTTTTTATTACTTTATTTCTTAATTAACTGAATAATCATAGATAAAATATTATAATAGTATGAAAAATTGCGTATTTCTTAAATATTATGTAAAAAATATTGACGTAAATGTAATACATTATATAAGAGTATATAATATCTTATATAAGAGTGTACAGTTATTTAATTAAAATTTAAATATTCCTCAGAAAGTGAATCTATATTAAAAAGACAATAGGAGAGATATGTATTACAAGAGATATCTCTTGTATTTTCCAACAAAGATTGAGATAAATCGTCATTGTATTCGACTGTTAAATCGTCATTTCGTGGTCATTAAATATGTGTGACGATAGCTGCTTCGCGCACAATACACGCCATATTTATTGGCTATAAATTATAGTTAGTCCGTAATTTGCCACCCGTGAGCTAATGACATGACGTCGTATAAATCACGAGACACGCTTGGCAAGTAGCACTTCGGCGATGTGCCGAAATGATTTGCGCTCTATAATGATTCATAATTGGCAATTCAAAAGTTATAGATATATAAAGCGGATTAATTCCGAAAGAGATTACACACATTAACAAGCCATTCCGATTTAACTGGTACACAATTTATTTATTCTTTTTTATGTTTCCACTTATCATTATTCATATATGTGTGAAATTAGATATATAAATTCTTCCTTTCTATTAAACATAAAAAGACTTCATTTTTTTCAATAATTTAGGCGATACGAATCAGTACTCTAATGTTATTTCTTACATCCATCCTTCGAAAATAATTTATTTTGATCATAATTAACAGCTGCGCTCGTTTTGCCAAACAGCTTTTTAATTGACAGGGATGTTTTCCCAAATATGGAATTGAAGAGACTCCTCCTCAACTACTCCTTTAAACCTACTCGGCACTATTAATTTCTTAACTTTTTAATTGACATCGCTGAAGTGGCTCGAACGGAGCCGAAACATTCGATTCTTTCGATCTGTATGTAATGGTATGTAATTTAAACAATACATTTATTAATTATTTCACACGATCAACTGCGTTAGTTTATTGCTCTCATTTGCCTGCCAATCAATGCACTTTTATATTTTTTTAAAAAGACTTCGTAAACGAAATCAATGGTTAATAAAGTTTACTTTAATTTATCTTATTTTATTATCCATCTCTATTTGTCAAGTAAAAAGGCAAAAGAGATGCGACAAAAAATGAGAAAATTATCCAATTAAAAAAAAAAAATCTATTTTCCCGTATCAAAACCACCGAGATAGCTCGTTAGAGACGAAGCCGTCACAACCTCACAAATCATAATCAGGTAAAATTTTTTGACAATCGCGCGCATATTACTCATGCAGGACCACATGTACCCCCACAGTTCGATCGTTAATTATGTTCCCTTCCTTCCCCCTTCGCATTCGCCGCCCCTATTCGTTGCAGGCTTTTCTATTTATCCGACAACGCATAAATATCCTCGCGAGACGACAATCAAAGGGGACTGCGAAGTAATCTCGTAAGGGCGACGCGCATTACTTCTACCTGATGCGCCATTAAAACGTCGTCGATGCACTTAAAACGTGAATAAGAACTCTCCTCGTCTATGTAGCATCGGCGTGTTCCTTCCTCCCTCCCTCTTCCGCTCTCCTTCATTTTTCTCTCTCGATCTTTCTTCCATTCTCGTGCCGTCTCCCTCACGGATTCGTGTGGTTCGTTCGCTCAATCCGCTTGAAACGTGGCGTGTGGCCCGTAGACATCGTCGAGCCGCACCCACGCACGCTATTTATCTCGTCTGCCGAAGCCGAGTGCCAAGAGAGTATTTTTTCGCATGCCGCCTCTCGGATCTCTCTTTCTTTCCCTCTCTTTTTATCTTTCGTTCTGTTAACGCGACCAGAGTCCCCTGGACCCCCTAGTCGCCTTCCTACGCCACACTCTATCGCTCTTGCTCTTTTCCACTTTCAATGTCCGCCTCGCCGCCGTGTTACGAGGAAGCACGGATGACGAGCCACGCGACGAAATCGTATCGATGAGAGGATGGTGGTACCACTTCTTAAATTTAGATGCTTTTTAAGAGCTATTTGACTTTATCAATTAGCTTGTTAGCTGAGTTGGGATTATACAATTGAGAGAGAGAGAGGGAATATGTGTATGTATGTGTAAATAAAAAGTGAACATGAATCTTCTGTTTTGTAATTTTTTAAATCTCTCTCTCTCTCTCTCTCTCTCTCTCTCTCTCTGATCCGTGCTTTAATTGAAACTTAAGACTCGGATCGAGGGCCAGTAATCCCTCGTTTTCGTTGTCACTCACCCTAAAAATATCATAGGATTACAAATCGCGTAACCAGAAATTATTATACGGTACCAGAGACAACCGTTTCCTCGTATATTTTTTCGTAAATTTATTCACCAGGAAAAATCTCTAAAATAACGCGAACCGTACACGCGTACAGAAAAGAGATGCAAAAGTGATGCAATTAATAATTTCGCATAGTCATCCGTCTTTCTTAAGTATCTTCTTAAAGCAAGCAGATTGCTGGTCGCAACGCGGTGGTGGTCGTATAATAATCGCCACCGAGAAAAGTACGCTCGTAAAACGCCGCGTCTCTCGCAACTTCGTTTCTAGAAACGCGATAAAACTGCGACGGCTGCTGCAGTAGCATAATTGCATGCAGCTCGCGACCCGTAGTTTAAAAATTACCACGTAGACAATGTAGATACAACGTGTGATCTATTTATAGATCTAGTCAAAAAAGATCTCTTCCCGTGTTAGATGTAACCGTAGCTTCGGTATTATCTTATTCCCGGGAAAAAGCAATTAGTGCTCGTGTTTAGCGCGTCGTAATAATAAATACTTTTCTCCGAGATTCTCCTACGTCTGTGGAGGAAGGAGGATCTCTGAATTTTTATGAGAAGGTGAACACACTCGACGCCCATAATTCTTCAGATGGCGAGGGTGAGTCAGAGAGAACGCGCCATCACCATCCCCCTTGTTCCTGTCTCCCGAGACTGCGGGTTACTTTCCCGATTTTACCTCGTCGTGAATTAGTTACGTACACGCGACGTGAGACGTCGATGGCGATCCATATCGCGACGCGATGAGCGATCGGATTTCATTGTCTCGCCTTCGAGTGGATCGAATCTAATTGAACGTGGCTCCGCAATGGCTCTCGATTTTCAAGGAGAGCCTTCGATTAAAGCGGAACGAAGCGTTAACGGCAATTGCTTTACATTCATCACACTCCAGAGTACCCCGGAGTCGCACCCTCCTTCACGTTCAAATAAATACATTCGGATAAGTATAAACGTTACTGGATGTAAATTAACTCTTGAAATACAGATGCATATTACGATACGGCTTTGAGAGATGTTAATTCGGTCTGCGTGCAATATAACGATCGCAGACATAAAACAGTAAAATACCATCATGCGACATTACGTAGAATTGTAAAAAAAATGTCTGGTTTTTATTAGCAAGAATAATTTACAAAAATATATGTTACATTGATTAAAAGAACTAAATGTAAAAAGAAAATGCATTAATAAATAAAAATAAAAATAATTGTGTAAAAAATATGATATAGTATTAAAATTAAAATATGGATAACAAAAAAGTAACGAAATGTTGAATAATCTTTATTTAACGTATACAAATGTTTATTACACTATTAAATTTGCTTTTACTTTCACGTAAAACACTTATTGTATACATCGCATGTATGCAATATGTATGCGTCAGTACATTCAAGGAGACATAGATATTAGCTGGTTTTGCTTAAAGTTGCATTTCTGAGATGCGCAAGAATATTGCAACAGTTAATAGATATAATGTTAATAATTGTAATTATTAAACGTTTATCGATATTACAGTAAGACCTTTCTTTGTATTCTTAGGCGCCAGACAAACGACAGTTACATTATTACGGCTCCACGCATGTTAACAATACGATCACTGTGCTCCCCTCGCGCTTATAATTTTATGTTCGCCTTAGCTTCAGATATCAATTTCACTCGCACTGAGATTATGCTTTTCAAAGAATAATTGCTTCGTATATCACAATTGTATTATTTTATCGTAATCTTTTATTAACACGAAAAATTATCTGATTTTTTCTCGAAATATTTAATTATTTTAGCGCTTTTATTTCTCAGGAACATTTTATAAATAGTCTTTACTATAGTAAGTCTCCTTATTACAGTAAGAAGATATAGACGAAAGTTAAATAACGTTAGCAATATCGGCCTTTAGCCGGCAAAGAAATTTCTCCTACGCCTTTATCCGGCCGACATCAGAATTACGTTAACTACTCCTTGGAATTGCATGCGGCATGCATGCCGATCGGTCTGATGGGCGTTTTCTCGATAAACGACACGAATTTTCGTGGAAGAGGAAATTGTTCTCGTCGGTCTGCCAGCCGCGTGATGAAATTACGCGCCCACAAGCCCAGTCACAAAAGACGGCACTGTCTCGAGGGTTTTTCGGGGTGGCATGACGTGGTGCGCTGCTGCCTCTCCACCCTCTCATTCGTCCCTTTAGGTGTATACCCTTCACGCACACCCGTATACGTTTACGAATAACGAAATGAAACGCGGCGGTCGCTTACCACGGTGCCCTTCCCACGGCATGATTTCGAAGTCCTTTCTGACCCTTAAAGTCGGTCCCCCTTACATCTTCGTCATTGTTCTTGGACGATTTGCGCCCGCAGGCGAGATCAGCTGTATCATCAATGCGTATCTCTCGTTTAAAGATACGCAAAGAAGCAGTTCTGCAATGTCCCCTCCGAAGGAAACTGGATATATGGGCTGTAATCCGAGATACATAGATACATATATGCAATAAGTACAAAAAGAAGATATATATTCGCGTATATTACACTTTCTAAATTATATTAATTAATTAATTTATAATTTATTTAGTTATTTATCTTATTTTTCGATAATTTAGAAAGAACTGCATTTCCGTATCCTTATATTATATTGCTTTTAAAAAAGAAAAATTCCAATTGAAATTTTGGTAACGATAATACATTATTCGATACGATTAAAGTATAATATTTAAAGTTTCATGGACTTTTAGGGGGATCGTAGTTCTCGACTCGACGTACCTGATTCCACATTTAGCGGCCTTGATTTGCCTTGGCTTTGATTCACTCGTACGATTTAATTCGAAGAAATGAGTAGTTTAAAATAGTACGCCCAGTATATTTGGACACTGCCATGTGTTTCGGGAAGTGAGCCGCTAGACGGAACTATTATTCTGTGACTCGAAATACTGAACTTTTTGAACAATTCTACCATTTTTATGAGAAAAGGGGTTTGTAAATTTATATTTTATATATATAATTGCGCATATATAAATATTAAATACAGAAAATCTTTTATGAATCACAAGAAACGTCAATTATAAAAGTGCCGAACATATTTCTTTCCACGTATTCTACGAAGATAAAAAAAGACCTGTGTTAATCGATGTAATAATTATGACACGGCCGGAATGTGCAGCCGTCAGTCGGATTCATGTCTCTCCGTGCTTTCTCACATTATGTAACGTAATCAGAGAAAATCGTACGATGCCCGTTTCGGCAGGCCGTGCGTTGATCCAGCTCTCGGATGTTCCAGCTCTAATTACTGTCAGGTTAGCATAAATTCTAGTGGCCTTATCCTCAATGATCCGTCAGCGAAACTGAAGCAATGTCCTGAGTTGCCGAGCTATTTCGCGATTAATGTAATTCCCCATGTTGAAATATGAATTAAGATCTCTCGATTCATGACGATTAAAGCAGCACAGAATAATTCATTGACTTAAATATTTAAGATCTCGACATTTATTTAAGAAAGAGAGAAAGAGAAACATTTAAATATACTTGCACTATTTTCCTAAAGTATTTAACAATGTAATGTACGATAAAAAGACTGGACGAAAACTTTTTATCAAAATTCAGCGGCAACACAGAACAATACAGAAACTTTCATAGAACTTTTCTTATTATCTTACTGATAATATTTATAGTTTTCTATCGCGCTCTAGTTTAAAAAACTGTACTGCTCCTGCAAAGAGAGCATCGCTACGTTAAAGGAGTATGCACTTTATATCGAGAAGAGATCCTTTATTCACATTCAATGCAGCTCCTCCTCCTAAAGTGTTTGAAGAAATGCAAGTCAACCCCTTCCACTAATTCAAACGGTGTGACCCAAATTCAAGAAATAATACACAAGTCCTAAAAATATAAAACGTCGTGTCCGAGTTAATCTAAAAATGTTGCATATATAAGAATGCGAAAAGAATATTTAATTATTCTGTGACAAACATCAAATAAAAAATTTAAAAAACAGTTTTTTCACAGATCCTAATTGTGCCATTCAGATTTAATCAACTCTCGAATTTATTTAAAAAGCGTTATCTCGAATTTATATTAAATAATTAGAAATGTTCGTTTTATTGAATTCGAGAGACTTCAACTTGAACGAAATTGCATAGAATACTATAATTGAAAAATCAAAATATAAAGCGTAAGAGATTGTAAGGACAATGACGCATAAAATAGACGATAGAGAAACGAGACAAAGAGGGCGAAACACCTGCGAATACGTGCTTATAGGAAGCGCTGTTGTACGATATCGAAAAAAGGAGAAAAATGGAAACGGTACAATGGTGTTCGTGCGCTCGGTATATGACAGCTGCTGTCACGGGTAGTGCTCCGACCATGTGCTCGGTGCATGCCGAGCATTTCCTACATCCATCCTCGACGCATCGCGAGAGTACAGTACACACCTCGACTATGATGAAAATCCTGATAGGATCGAATATTCAATGCAGTTTGTTATCAAAGTCTGTATTATAGACATATGTAATTCTTTGCATTAAAGTGTTCATCCAATTTTTGAACAAAAAGCAAGTTTCGAGTCCGTCAAGTACTGAAGCACTGAAGTCAATACGATAAGAATATAGAACATCCTGTCATAACAAGTAAATTGTGTGCGAATGAGAGAATAATTAGATCTTGCGCACAATGGAAGAAATATTAAGAATCGAAATAAATATTAAATGTTAAAGAAATATAAAAGAAATTAGAAATAGTAGCACAATGGATACAAATAGGATATTATTATGTAATCCTTATATTTCTTCCATTGTGCGCAGAGTCTTCCAGAGGATTTTTCGTTGAAATTCGCGAAAACAATAACGCTTTAGACATGACTTTTGGCAATGTACCATTTAAATTGATATACTGGTGACGCTTTGTTTATCGTAGAGTGCAAAGTAATTCATCACGATCTAGAAATAAACGTAGCTAATATATATGACAGCAAAAATGTTTACATGTTTCACTAAACATTACGACTTATCTGTCAATATTTACAACAAACGACTTGTTTAACGCAAAAGTAGATCCAGCGGGATATTAAGCTGATACAAAACTCACAATCGATAATTAAAATTGTCTTGAAATTATCAATTGGACTCTTCTAGTCCCGTTTCAAACGTAACAGTCAAAGTCTCATCTCGATCACATTGTAAGTAGGTTGGCGACTCGTCGGAAGAGCTACGGGTCGATTCCAGCGTAACTCGCGCGACCAGATAGGATCTCAATTCCATAATTGCAACATAGGCCTCCTCGTCGCCACCCACGCGAATGCATAGACCGATAGTGCCCACACCCCTTGCTACGCAGGGCAAACCGTGTTAGGAACATGGAACGGCTCGTGGTGTTGCAATCTCAACTGAATTGTAAACAGCATATACCGATATTCCCCGATCGATACCGACTTTAGTATGTTGTCCGTTTTATTAGGCGCCGTAACGGTTCTATTGATTGTTAAATTGCCATATAATGTCCTTGATATCCGAATCTGTGGAACTTCATAGCTTCCTCAAATCCTTAAATTCTTAAAAATTAATTCTCTTAATTAATTTAAAAAATATTTTTTCCTATATTTCATGTTTAAGAAGTGTCTTATAGTTATGATTTTTCTTTGCGTCATAAAAAAAGATGCTTTCTGGCATCATCAAGCTAACGAGACAATTGTTACGTGTATACAATATCAGCAATCTCGGTGCGGTTGTAAATAGCGTATCGATACTCTCCGATCGATGCCAGCTTTAGCGCGTTGTTTGTTTTATTAGGTTCCGTAAAGGCTCTATCGATTGTTAAATTATTGTGTGGTGTCCTTGAATTCTACAAGCCGTTATTCGTCTGAATCTTCAACTCTGTAGTTACTCTGTACGATCACTTTAAATTTTTTATTGAAAATTAGGACTCTCGAGAAAACGCTTTAGAGAATTCATTAGAACATCTTCTTGTATATCACAAATAAACGTAATATTGCTACAGAAAAGTTTACAAAATTTTTATAATCATGATAATTGAAACATTTATGTATAAAGTCGAATTTTGTGCCAAATTATAACGACTCATAAGTCTCAATGTGGCTCATAACAATTTTAAATTACAACGTATAACGCGGGGTCTACAAAAGAAGTCGTAGCGGTCGTAGGAGTCTTAAGTCGTAGAAAATTGACCAATCATAGTCGATTATTCTTCTCGTATTCGACTGTGATTGGTTAATTTTCTACGACTTAAGACTCTACGACTGTTACGACTTCTATTGTAGATCCCGCATTATCATTTTTCACACAGTTCTTCTGGATGGAAAATCTTGTCTGCATTTCTGCATATGTCAAGTAAATGATACAAATTTACATTTTCTATCATCAGAAACAACTCGGTTACGTTCGCTCTCATCGACAGATATAGAAATAGGTTTGGATCTGTTACTATAGTCGCGTATCCAGTTGCAGGGGTGGTCGTGGTTCTAGATAGCTATGCCACTGTGGCCTTGCTGGAGTTGCTTGTGTCGGTAATGGTGGGGTTGCTGGTGGTAATGCGTATATAGCTATAGAGAAAGAGAGAAAAAGAGTGAAAGAGAGAGAGAGAAAGAGAGCTT
Source organism: Trachymyrmex cornetzi (assembly GCF_001594075.2). Taxonomy (NCBI): domain Eukaryota; kingdom Metazoa; phylum Arthropoda; class Insecta; order Hymenoptera; family Formicidae; genus Trachymyrmex; species Trachymyrmex cornetzi. The sequence goes on from NW_017297680.1 coordinate 1,024,706, forward strand.
TGACTGGTCGCTCGGGAGGGTTGCATAATGCAGCGAGCGTCGAGCTGGCAGGGCGTTGACTTTGTGCAGCATTACGTTTCTTTACCCTTTGGCTTTTTCCCTCTCCACCCTCATCGCCGTTATCAGCTACGTTGCTCTTGTTTGTCTACTTTTAATGCACGCGATAATTTACGCGCACGATCGTGCAGAAATGTGTCCGAAATTGTTTTTATCGGATAATGAAATTTCCGTTTTGTTAGAGTCCTTGTTGCTCTATAAATAAAATAGGTAACGATAAAAGAAATTTTCAGCAATTCACAAATGACAACGTACTAGTTTAAATGAAATATCGCCTTTCGTGATTTTATAACGGAATTATTTACATTTATCCGTTAGAAAATTGTATTTATTTTGTTATGTTGGATCAATAATTATAATAAACGAAAGTCGTTATAAGTCTAAGTAATTATTAACACGATAAAAATACGAAGTTGTTTTTCATTTTTATTACCAGCTATTCAGAACATAACAGTATACATTATGCAAACATACTGACGCAATTTTCTCCAACAGTGGTAATAGATGTCATTTATCATTATCGATCCTTCGCGTACAGTTTTTGTTTAGCGAAAAGTCGGTTATATAACGGGAGGAATGTCCTAAGACTTAACTTCACTGTGCATGCAATTGCATACACAGTCCTTAATTTCTCTTTCTATCCATCCCACTCGTATTATCATTTTTATCGTTCCCATTTGCTGCCTAACAGAGATAAATGATAACAAATTACTCCAAGTCGCGAAGTAGAGTTGGAAATGGATAAAGTTGGCCTCGAAGTTCTTGAAGAAGAGAATGGAGTATATATAAGTATCATCTTATTACAGAAAGAAAAGATTAAATCGTTATCAGCTCGTTTATCACGCAAACATTACAAAAATATCATTTGTACAAATTATAATTTTCAATTGCATATATTATAATTATTTATCATTCTAAATAGAATATATCGGACCAATCTTAAACGTCAAGATACGTATAAATGTGATTCCGCAACTTTAGGGGGAAATATCTGTGATTTATTGCTCCCAAGAATTCATCGAGATGGCAATATTGCTTCCATTCTCCCGCAATATTGCTCTTCCAAGAATTGATCGTCGCGATTAATCGCCTTCGCCGGAAACATTCGCATACGCAATGCGCATCGAAATTCGTGCCCCCTGCGAACGACTACACTCTTTCACGACCACCCGGGTTCTAATCAAACGCTCGAAGATCGCCAGGGCGAACAAAGGGCCGCGCCATGAGATCGCCGATAATCCTAATTGCACAATCGCGCTACCTTTTCGCTCTCCTTCTCTGTTGGCATGGTATGACACGCTTATCGGCGTGCCCGCTTGTTATTTATTAATTTAATTGCTCGCACCACGTCGTTGATGGCTTCTCGACCGCGTCGAATTCCTTTGCGCCTTTTTCTCTCCCTCTCTCTCTCTCTCTTTCTCGTATCTTTTTGGATGTTCTCACGGCTCAATACGAAACGTGACATCATCTGTACGGAATTCAGACGAGTGAGACGTGCTTTGATTTACCGCCAACCGACGACGACGTGGCCGTTCGATTGCCCGTCAAAGACCGGCCCGGCCCCCGGACCAATATTACCGCCATTTAAGAGCGTTTGCCGGCCGGCAACCTCTACGCGGAATTCCTTTGAAATCAATAAGTAATATGACATCCAAGGAGGACACCGAGCTCGATTGTCTCCTTGAACATTTATCCTGCTCATTCGACCCCGAGTTTTCGCTCTGATTGTTCCTAATGGTCCCACCGGTTCGCCCATTTGGTCGGGTCTGTTCCTTTGGGGGAATTCTTGGAATTGCAGATTAACCCCTGGAAATACTTTCCGTTACATGCATTATTCGGGAAGAGATTTCTTTCGTGACTTATGGAGCAACTTAAAAACTCGTATTATATGATATTACGTTTTTAGAGAGTATGGATTGATACTCTCTAAATCCGAATCAGTGGATAGTCACTAATTACCCAGTGGCATACTTGGCACTGATAATCAGTAAAGTTCAACTAAAAAAGGAAGAATGTTTGAGCATTATATAACTAAAATACTGATATTTTAATCACGTTAATTTCAATTTTCCAATACCATATTCATTGAATTTAAGCACTAAAACAAGGTTAGTCAGATCACGTAATAAAAATTAGCTAGGTTAAGGACCTCACATTTAATTCACTGATTACCAGTGGCATACTTGGCACTGATTATCTATTGATTCAGATTTAGAGAATATAGTTCCTGCATAGGCACGATTGTGATGAGAGTCACGTGTTCGTTACAATCAATTGAGAACTGGTAATTTTCATCGTCGATTCTTGCTATGTTACTCACCGTACACGTGACTTCAATATCTATCGTATGCAAAGCACGATATTAAGAAAAGCTTCTATTCTAAACGAGGCGAACGAAGTAGTATCAACCTCTCGTCTTTAGTCGGTGCTAAAGGGCCTGCGTTTTATCTCAATAGCATTTCTCATTCCGTTTCGTTCTCTCGCCCTCTTCTTCTCAGCCGTGCGCGGTGCATCGCACGTGCAAGTCGCGCTATTTGCACAACGTCAGATACGAGGAAAGTGTACACACGAGGGAGAAAGAGCTACATATTATACATACGCGAACTCGTGTGACCTCCTGCCCCCGGCCCAACACCCCCTGCCCGTCGACCGACCACCCTTCGGCATCCCCCTCGAAGCATCCGCCCCAAGGCGCTCCTCTCCCTCCCTTTCGCCTCCTAGTCCTACCCACCACCCCAGGCTTTTCCTCGGAGGTTCATCGATCGTCCCCAATCACCCGCACCTGCCATCTTGCCTCTCCATCCCCTTGAAAACCTTCGAAAGCTTCGATATCTCTTTGGCCCGTCTTTTTCCCTTGGGCACCCCGCTTCTCTCGCTTCATCTTCATTCGCGGCTTTTCGGCTCCCTTCGTGCGCACGCGATAAAGCTCTTCGCACGAGGCCTCCCCCTCTTTGAGCCGGCCTTCCATCGAAATTAACTTCTGCGATCTCGGGATGACACCCGATGTTGCCCTCGTCTCTCTCCTCCTCCTTTGATCTTCGCCGCCTTGCGTTTCCCTCGGCGCGCGTTTCCGCCTCTTTACACACTATCGTGCTGAAAGGGGATACCGATTGCCCTCTGATGTCTTCATTTTCGCTTTCTTTCCGGCATGGGGCTTTTATTGGCGCGATAAGAATTTTCACAGCTTTCCCTCCTGGAGGGTTTTGTCGTCTTTTTGGGCGTTGATGAGCCTAGAACACATAATCATCTAGTTTCTATTAAAATTAGTTTTCATTTCAAATCATTTTCCTTACTGTCGGTCGCTTTCAAAGACGGAAACTTATTATTTTTATTCTCTATTTTCGTCATCCTTTCGTACCTTACGAAGACGGCATATACAAATTTACATGACTTGTTGATATTAAAATAATACCGCAATTTCACTTAGAATATAAAATGATGAATTTAAAATATTGTTTTATTTTTAAATAGATACGACTTTCAATAATTTTTATAGTAATCAAATGTTTCTCTTCGATTGCCATGTATTAAACTTCACCAACTTTGCCAATAGTCTCTCCGAGCTCTTGTTATTCGCGACAATATCCTCGATCATGCTCGTGTCTGTCAATTCTTTAGATTTTCAGGTCATCACTTTGAACATATCTAACAAGGATTTGTCCTTCGGGATCTTTCCAATTTTCAACGAAATTGCATTTAGGCACGTGTGTCCCGTTATCTTCGTTCCTCTCTTTGATCTTGTTACTTTTCTACCAAACTATTCCTTCGTCGATTTTCTACATTGAGCTCTATCCGACAATAATCTCATGAGACCATCCCAATTAGATTTACCGATGCATTTCTTTCTGCGAACGATCGATTCCATGCTTTCATTCGTCGGCTATTTTCCGAGGTTCCCTCGAATTTCCCGAGGATATTAATTTCCGCTCGGCCGCTTGGAAGTCGTCCAGAATCATGATGAAAGAAAAGGAATTGGGTTGGAATGGAGCGTCGGGGTACACGAGCCCGAATGCTCTAAAGGTTCGACATGGCGGGTCGTGAATTTTCAGAGGTCTCGTTACGGCCCTGACCTTTCCAAATACGCCTAGACCTCGTGTGTATGTGCATGCTATGAATATGTAACGGAGAAGGCCGTTTGCGCGATATGACTCTTTAGTTTTGGCTTCCGCGTCCGCAGAGTGATAGTAACTGCTTAATTGAATGTTATATTAGAGATTGTAACGTAAGATGCTAGAGCTCCGGAAAACGATAAGTACCTCGGATTGCAATCTGAAGAGTATAAAGGTGAAACGCATTTCTTCTATAAAGCTTGCACTGTAGTGGACTAAATTAAATTTAAGTCTTGACTGTGTTTTAAATAGTTGCCCGCTTGAACTGGAGATATACTATACACGAAGTCCAGATCAATATAGAACGCCAGTAGCAAGAATGAGATTTGCAAAAGATATTCGGATCTATGTTACTATAATAAGGAACGCTTGTATACACGCAATAGCTTCGATCTCTAGGCAGACACTTTATTTTTACTTTCCATAATATTATTAATATTACTATTAATATTATATAACTAGCTCCATAGATACGACCTTCGCAACTGAAATCTTATTTATTGTTTCGATAACGAACTCAATATATAAAAAGAGTCCCTTGTATAAAAGAAACAGCTCTAATTGTAATAACCTCTTTCAAAAATATGAAATGTTTTCCTCTCAAGGCTGATGATTTTAACTATTTTAAGATACTTGATGTAGTACAATTGCTGCGTCGAGTTCTCGCCTTCGCTTAATTTTCATTGCAGGACGCTCCTGACATTTAACTCAGGTCTTAATTATGCAGAATATGAGAGTAGTGCAGAGCAAGAAGCGTCCGGTCCGCGGCCCCGGCGTCATGCACTATACGTGGCCTGCATACGGAGCACGCAATTCTCTAGGTCGACACGGCGGCAGGGAAGGTCAGGATTGGTTCAAGTCCAAGCCTTCGAAGTGGTCGACATGCTCTCGTCGTTGTCGCTGTCGTCGCGTGGTCGTCGTCGTGGTTGTGGTCGTGGTCGTCGTCGTCGTCGTCGTCGTCGGGCGACGTGAACGCGCGCCGCAGCGTCGACGGCAGTCGATCTATAATTAGCAGAATATCCGCGCAGCGACGCGGCATGACGGCGCGAGACGGGACCCGAAGGGTATCGAGGTATCGCGCCTTCGTCGAGTTCTACGGGGAATCGAGATTTGACGATGACGCGAGATATATTAGACAGACGTTCGCCTATTTCTCAATAAAATGCATACAGAAGATTAACGTAAAATTTATGTAAACTTATTACTTATAATATAAAATGATATAATCACAACACGAAAAGAACGATTTTGTTGAAGTACGCATCGAAAAAAGCTAGATACACATCTGAAAATAATTTTGTTCAGCCATCAAAATAATTGAATGTTAAGTCGTAGAAAATTAACCAATCACAGTCGAATATGAGAAGAATAATCTACTATGATTGATCAATTTTCTACGACTTAAGACCCTACGATTTTTATTGTAGACCTCGCATAAGATATTATTCATACACGCACACATATACGAAAAATTCTTGTCCTGAGAAAAAGGTTAGATTCTATTTGATATTTGAAAATTAGAGAAACTTTTTTGTACTTGCAAATTCTTTCATTAATTGCATCCTTGTGTATTAATAACGAGAGATAGATTTCAGACATAACATAAAATTATTAGCGCATTTTCAACTTAAGCTATTTATATTATCTCTATTTATATTTATTAATTAACCTGGATATAAATAATTGCTGTTTTCCACGTGATACCGAAGTTGTGTATCGATATACTCTCGTTAGAATTCGAGATCCAATTTCAGTGCCGAAGATTCTGCTTATCCTCACTAAGCTTTGCTGTTCCCTTTTCGCACTACAACTTGACAACGGATGTTTCTAGTCAAGATTGGAATGCATAAATATTTGGCCACAATCATTTTCTCGTATTGCATTGCAACGAGAATGACGACAGTATATCTTTCGGATAAAAGACCCCGCGTGTTTATTAACATTAGATTCTACTCTCATTGATAGTTGACAGTGTTGACACGCGCTATCTCGCACCGCTTCCGCTTCCTCCTCATCCTCTTCTTTGCGTCATCTTTGCGATGAGTATACCATTCTGTAAGTGGCGAGGTTGATCGAAAGAAAAAAAATCGCTTTCTCACGGCTATTAGCCATAAATAATTGTATAAAAAATGTTAGAATTGATTTTAAAATATCATAAAAAAACCTCAGGCTTTATTTTAATTATTATATTATCATTTATCATACATTATTATATGGATAATATCTGGAAAGAATACGGAGGCTCATCGTATTTAAACGTACTCCAATTCAATTCTTTCTTGAATATCTTTACCGGCCTGATGCGGTCGGATCGATTGCTCGTTGTATCCCGCTCAAGGAACCAGGTCGTTTCGTGCATGAGACATTGTCGAAGGAAGCTCCGAGTTTAAAGCCAACTGGAATCCTTCGATCCATAATAACTACCTAGATTACAGTCCGATAAGACTATCATTTGAACGATGGCTATATCCGTGCGATGAGCCTTCATGCAAGAACCAAAGGAATGAAATCAAAGACTAACCGGCAAATAACAGAAACAAACGAGAAAGGAAAGAAGGAAGGATAGAACCGGAGGGACCGAAAATAGGCCTAGACGTGTTTCGTATTTCCCTTTTCCGTCCCGCTCGATTTCTCCATCTCTCTCGAATATTTCTGCTTCGCGCGACCGTCTACGCGATAAGAGTCGCTCTGATCTTCCAGAGCTGAGAGATCTGAGATAAATGACCGGCCCTGAAGCTCCCAGTATGACGAAAAGGAAGGAATTCACGCGGGGCGCCGAGCACAGCTTGAGAAAGCGCCGCGCGCGTTGCGGTAAGGTACTTGGTTGTTAAGAAAGTTCTGAATCATCATTCAGTTTTACATACAGAAACGTGGTTTTTACATATAAACTTATTCAGAAACAACGACAATTAATCCTCGAAATGAAAATCATCATTAAAAACTATATTCGCCACTAATTTGCTAACTGCTGGATTTGGTTTCGATACCATTAGTCTGGACAGACGGCATCCTACCGCATCCAACATAATCTTGTATCGTTTGATTACAATCTGTTTCGCTCGATGAAACATTTCTTGCGAGGACAACGATTCGAAATTATTGAGCAAGTTGAAGTAGCCTTTTTGCATCTAAGGGCGGTATTCACAGTTCAATCTTATTTCAAGATTGTCTTAAGTAATGTCTTAAGACGCTAATACAGCCCTCTGATTGGTTCGTGACTTCTTAAGACTGATTTTTGCATCTAAGGGCGATATTCGCAGTTCAATCTTATTTCAAGATTGTCTTAAGTAATGTCTTAAGACGCTAATACGGCCCTCTGATTGGTTCGTGACTTCTTAAGACTGTACTTAAGACGGTCTCGAATATAAGATCTGACTATGAATACTGGCCTATGAAACCTGAATGACCGATATTCACATCTAAGAAACGGAGACCATGACCTATATTCATAGTCGATATGGCCTACGAAACCTGAATGACCGATATTCACATCTAAGAAACGGAGACCATGACCTATATTCATAGTCGATTCTTATATTTAAGATTGTCGTAAATAAAGTCTTAAGATGTTATGAATCAATCAGAGGGCCGCATTAGGACCATAGCACACAACAAATTTGAGACGGTAAGACGTAAGCAGTAAGGAAACAATTCAAAAAATTTAAATTAATATCATAAAGGACATAACTCAACAATTCAACATGTTAGATTGATTACTGCTTATGTTATGGCCTTTCAGACTCTACTGTGATTGATCAATTCACTTATTGTTATGTTTTTTTGTGTGCCATAGCCCTTAGAGTTTTAAGACATTATTGAAGACGGTCTTGAAATAAGAACCAACTATGAGTACCGGTCCAAACTGGCCCAACATCTGGCAATTAACAGAATGGTGGCAAATTATTGAACATAACGATTTTAATTTGGAGAAATAATTGTTTCTTGATAAATTTATATGTAAATATTAAAGGGTGATTCATAACTTTTTTGACAATCTAGTATTTGCGCGTTTCTCAACAAACCGTGAACAGATAATAGTTATGTACAACATTTATTTGAGACATTTTAAATGGAGAGGAAAGACAAACATCGAGTTTGGCAAAATATGGTTCAAATATGAGAGTTGGTTGCGGTAAAACTTCACATCGTAAATCGTGTCGCCAATGCGCGACATGAATAATGTAAGCGCGAAATGTAGAGGATGGTCAGTGCAACACGCCTTTTAAACCGAAGCAACGTGAGAGCGCTGCACAGTACAGCTCCTTTAAATATGAAATACGAAACTATGGGCGCGCTCGCCGGAAATTTCGGTCGTAACCCAGAAACATCGTAACATTCTACTGACAGCGATGCGTGAGTAACATGCGTCGCGAGTAATAACGCTGTTAACCGCGACGGCGAACCGTTGCGCGACCACCTAGTGCAGGATATTTAAAGGATCGGATCTGGCGGATCACCGCCTACGACAGCGGGAATATCGTGCCAGGACTAACGAACCGTGCACGGCCGTGCTGTGATGCTGGATATTATATCATTCACTTCCTCGATAACCTCGCGCGCGGATTATACATTTTACAAAACTGACCGCGGACAATGCACACTCGGGGGATTTTTTGCATAATTCATGATGTAAATCATAGCATTAGAGCGTAAAATTCTTTCAATACCAAAATGCTCTGATGGTACGAAATGATACGAAATGAATCTTTTACTCTGGACAGAGTAGCGATAAGAATAAGAAATGCTGATTCTTCAATGCATGATGTTCTCTTGCGTGGCGTTATATAAAGTTGCGAAAGGAAAGAAAATATTGCATCATGTTTGGCGCGATGGAGAATGGTCGAACACCTGGTACACGTCGCTGACCACTAACCTGCCAGAAATCTTTCTCTCATAGAACAAATCTTATTGTCTCGATGACACATAAATTCCTCTCGTTATTTCATGTGTTTAATGGAGGGCGAAGAAAATCCTGTTAATAAATTTATTGATAAGATTTCTTCGCTCTCCATTAAACACGTCTAATAACGAGAGGAATTTATGTGTCACATCGAGATAAGAGATAATAAGAACATTCTCTACGAGAAATACTAATAAATTTAGTATAATAAAATTATTAAAATAAAAAAGATTTATTAATAAAAATTTTAATAATAATGTATAAAAAAAGAGAAAAATATAAAGTACAAAAGAAATTTAACACAATTTTTTCAGAACGTGATATCTAAAATTGTGTGCGATTTATGTAACATTCCGGTAGTGTGATAGAAAAATTAAACGTTCATTGCCATCGTTTGAAATTACCTTTGAGCGTGAAGGTTCTTTTAATTCCGCATTCACAATCCTTTGACGTTCGTTATCGGATGAACGGTGATACCGTCAATGTAGGGATATAGGCCTCACGCGAGGGCGCATTGAGGGTAACGCGAATCGGCGCGATAATTCGTGCGCGCGCGCGTGCATATGTGCATGCATGTGCTCGGCGCCGTCGCATATAGTGGTCCATCAATTTCGCGGATTCAGACGTTTACGAGGCGATCGTAAAACGGACTCGTAAGGTCCTTCGATCGATGATGTTTCCGCTCTTGCCGTAGGCATCCAACAGGGTTCATCCTACCAGCTGTCGATTAATTTTACATGTGGCCCATCCGTACGAACCACTTCTATTGATTTCACGTAAATTTTTCATAGCCCTTCTTAGCGATTTATGTCTTATTTTATTGCGAACGATAATGTGGCCTCATAATAAAATTCCTCTGAAAGTGTTCTCAATTTATAATTATTATGTAATTATTACAATTTGTTAATCGAGCAAATACAAGTGTAGCTTCTATATAACATGTATTATACGTTTTACAGTGAGTGCAAAAAGTATTTTTTTTTGTACAGAAGAAATTTTTATACTGAAAACAAATTTCTAAAAATTTAACAACATTTTTTAAAATAGTACTAAATAAATATTTCTTTACAAATAAATATTTATTCGAAAAAAGAAAGTAATACTTAAGTAATACGTTTAGTAATTTGCAATAAGGAAATGTTTACTTACAATTAGTACTATTCAAGAAAATGTTACTTAAATTTAAGAAATTTTTCTTTTAGCATATAAAGAAGGTTTTATATAAATTAAACAATAATTTTATATAATGAATGTATTTTGTCCTAAATAAGCGAAAGAAAGATTCATGTATTCATGATTATAGAAATTTTTCGACTGTACGAATGCTTTTTGTGTAGCTAAATAATACCATTTTTAATTATTATACATCTTTTTCGATAGAATAATTTTGAGAAATATACTATCTATTTTACTCTTTGTTATTTTATTAATGATAGGATTTTTTTTAAGAGAATTTTCTCTGTATTTTTTGCCAATATTTCTTGCATTCACAGTGTGTTATATAGCAATTGTATTCTCTATATTCGGTGTTTGCTGGGAAGCTTCTCTAATCTTTTAGTAGTCTGATAGTTCAATGAATCTTTAGCGCGTTGTATAATTTACTGTATTATTTATTTGAAAGAAATTTATTTTCACTTATGAAAGAAGTTTTTGAATTTTTATATGCGTATGAATCTCACTTTAAATTTATCTTTAATCTACTTATATTTATTGTACGAGCGCTTATATGCTCGCAATGAAAATTTGAAGTAGCAATTTCCTTTGATTCTTTTTTATTCTTCTAGTATCGAAGAGATCACGGTTCCAAACACTTCTGTCTCGCTATAAAAAAGATACAACCGTTCGCGAACGAGTGATCTTTCTCGACAAGGCTCGTAGACACCTTGATTATTTTCTGGTGACTTTACGAGTGGGACGGGCTGCCAGACGCCAGCCAGACGAATCGCAAATCGTTTAACGTAGATAAATCCAACGCACCCACGCTGGATCTTCGGCGCCGTATCGGAAGACGGGGACGAAGAAACGAAAATGTGAGAGTCGCGCAAAGTGAGAGTCGCATAGATAAATCGAGTGTAAAAAGGAGCTATATTTGTCGGTGTAAACGGCCGATCTGATCGCTTATATAAACTCGTTCTGACTACCGCATAATAATCGCAAGAGTTAGAGATATTATAACAGTACAAATTATCATATTTACTCTCATTTTTCTATTATCACGAAGAAAATGATTTTGCTAAAGTATTTAAAAAATTAAGTAGGTACAGATCTGAAAATAATTTTGTTGGTTTGATCTCAAATTAATTATATAGGAAACTCAAGCATGATGGATAACGCTGCAAAAAATTTTTATATTCTAGCTGTACAATTATTTTAATAGTGTAATAAAATTATTTTCAGATATCTAACTAAATTTTTAAATACTTTAGCAAAACCATTCTTTTCGTATAATAATTAATTACTCATGCTCGATGGAAGATTTTATCATATCAAAAAATAATATCAAGCTCAAGAGATCGTCACAACTTCGTAATTAGGTATTTACCGATTTTAATTAAACTCTGATAAAAATTAACATTATTAAAAACATATCATTTATAATTCTTTTTTTACTGGCTTTTATCGTTTTTTTTTTTACAACGGTCCGATTATAAATTTACAGCAGTAAAAATACTATAAATTGGTAATTATATTTCCGGCTGTGTAGAATGAAAATAAACGTACTGACTGCTCAAACAAAACAAAAAGGTGAAGAACAATTTTTACCGCGGACAAAAGCAAGAAAAAACATCCGCCTACTACTAACGGGGATTCTGTGCACCTTGCACGACTGTATAGAGATCAGATTCAGGCTTTGCAAAGCAAAGATGCAAGGAGGCGTCGAGTGAAATGACGAAAGCTACTCCGAAAGCTCTACATGAGGCAACAGCCGTCGTCGACGTAGCTCGATATCTCGTCTCACGCCGCCGATTTCTCTCATGGAGCGGCGCCAGAGAAACGAGCAATTTTTCTTTCCGCGACCAATAAACATATTCGCAACGATTCTTCTTCCACGTTTACCACCTCCACCCGCGCTTCCTCACCTCCCCCTCTTTTCCCCCTTTTCTCTCCAGTTTCTTTTCCCCCTACCGCGATATGAGTAATCCTGTCCAGACGATGCGTAACGATGGGCGACAGGTGTCCTCTTCTGAATATACAGACGTTTCCATTCCCGACGACGAAAATGCGTTGTGTCGTTTCTCCGTACATTCGTCGAAGGCCACAGCCGAAAAACTACGGTCAACGTCGTATAGAAAAGAAAAATGGATTGCACATTGTAAGATGAAATTAAATTAATTTTCAAGGCTTGATCACCCCGTATCAATTTTTATAAAAATCACTCTTTTAATAGCCACAAAATGTGAATACTCATTTAATTATTCTTATGATATGCACATATAATTATTTCGTAAAGATTTAACCGAGGATTTAACGCAAGGATAACACAATTTTAGACATAGAAAAAACATGTCACAGCTTTCTCTCCGGGAGAACATTTTTTCAAGAACTGCTGTGTAGCAGTGAGAATCAAACGTAGCAGAAAGCACGTCGCTATAATTTCTATGTCACGTAAAAGTAGTCATGCTCAGTGTTGTATAAGGTACTCTATTTTCAATACCTATGTACAGGTACAGGTATTTTAGAAAAAATGTACGGAGGTACATACAGGTACTAAAAAAAATAAAATACCTAGGTACAAGTACAGATACTTTAAATGTACCTAACAGGTACCTTTATTTTTAACATAAAATCTCAAAATAAATTGCATTTTGACAAAATGACGTTTCTAACGTTATTTTGACGTCAAAATGCGATTTCGACAGCTTGCTTATTAGATATGACCTATATATTTCATGTATCTGCACGTAACATTTACTTATTAAGTTATTATATATATATATTTTATGTGTACATACATAAATATTCTATGCAAGTAAGTTTAATTTATAAAACTATTTTAGTTTTATCCGAATAATCCATTTATTGACACGTACATGATACACATTTACTTATTATTAAAATGTGATACTTGGTGTAATACTTTACTATTATTAAAATGTAACTTATTATTAAAATTGGTGGTTAGCCTAATGAGATCAACCCCCTAGTCTGAGAGCTAGAAACATATATCGAGTGATATATGGGACTTATATTTTAACGCTGGATCTGATGAACGGCGCTGATGATCGTAGATCTTCTAATCACCAGATGGAGCCATATTCAAAATAATACAATGAAATGCTCGAATAAATTAATTAAATTAATAATGTAAAATCTCTCTACATAGTGAGTCACTCTAACCATTTCGAGCCTATTCGCCCCTAGCTAATCAGAGCACGATTCGGATAACGTGATGAGTTGGCGACTTTCTTATTGTAGGCTCTCTAATGTAGTCCTATACGTATGTATGTACCTTCTCTCGGCTGCGTATCACTGTTACCAACTCTGTAGGCCCCGATTCATAGTGGATCAATCACAATGGTTGCGTTCAGATGATAAGTTTTCAGTTTAGCAGTTGTGGCAACTCTCAAATTTAATTGGCCGCTCAAGTAATCAGCGTTGATCAAACCGGTCCTTAATGCAGGAAAGTCATCCAAAAAGTAACTAAAGTATACCTAAATATAGGTTAGATACACAAGAAATGGTACTTAGGTATAGATACAGGTATCAGAAAAAAAAGTACCAGGTACAGTTCAGTACCTAAATATAGGTATGTACCGGTACACAAGAAATGGTACTTAGGTATAGATACAGGTATCAGAAAAAAAAGTACCAGGTACAGTTCATAGGTACGCAAATTTGTACCTAGTTACAGTACCTAAGTACTTGTACTTAGGTACTGCACAATACTGGTCATGCTGCGATAATTCTCGCCATATTGCATTTGGCAAAAGAAGATTCGTCAAGAATCATTTCGTCTTTCTTTATCAATGGAGATGGTAATTGTGACAACAGCGGCCCTCAAACGGCCTTGTCTGCTCTCGTCAGAGACGATCTCCGTGATCAAGCAAAATTTTCACGGACGGCTGAAGACAATCTTGGATAATGCGACGAGATGTACGGCTGGACCTCGGTCGATAGAGTTAACGAAGTAAATAAATTATACAGCGCTCGTCAAATGTAATTTGCCGCGACCCGACCCTCGCGCTCTTTCAAGATCGCTGTTTCTCCTTTTTTTTCGAATAATCTTGGACTAATTAACTGATAGCTACGCAGTATGTGAAATAGGTGATTTTTGTCCCGAAGGTCAGCGCGCTGTTTTGTAAACGACGCAACAGCAACGTTGAATACATCATGATGATGCTTATTGTCTTTGAGATATTAGTTATAACTATAACTAGTATAATAATACTAACTATATCAATCGAGAGAGTAACGTTGAAAAGGAGGAGAATCTTTGATACACTCGATGGGATAAGTAAATAAGAAAAAAGTGCTCTAAGGAGATATAGAAATATTGACTAGATTACGAAATTATAATAATGGAGATTTGATTACTACCGAAAAGCTGAGGTAATATTGAAAAAAACAAAAAAGAATTAAGAGTGCAGAATTTAATGCGTAAAGAATAACAATTTCGATAATCAGAAAAGACAAGCAGAAAGAAAATATAAGAATTGACATCAGATGCGAAGACCGTTCCTACTGCAGAAGCTAATTGTTATTGACTCGCCCCTGATTAATGATAGCTGAAATTTTATCAACGAGGTGACACATGCTCGGATATACCGAGTGACGCGCCCTGAAAAATTACGGGGAGAGTCGGCTGCACGAAATTACGGCCCGGTGGAGCCGAATGCAATTACTTGGGATCGAGGAGACGGGAAATAATGAATTCAAGCCCCGTTTCCCTCTCATTCTCACTCGATCCCGGAATGGAGGCGACGAAAGGGAGAAAGAGAACGGCGAATCCAGAAAGAAGAGAGGCTAGGATTTCGCGCCGTAAAATAACTCTGCGACTACGACCTACTTAAATTTCCCGCCTCA
Organism: Trachymyrmex cornetzi; assembly: GCF_001594075.2. NCBI lineage: Eukaryota > Metazoa > Arthropoda > Insecta > Hymenoptera > Formicidae > Trachymyrmex > Trachymyrmex cornetzi. The sequence continues at coordinate 1,039,796 of NW_017297680.1, forward strand.
AAATTAAGAGAGCCTGAATCTTTTCGTGCTCATCTAAATTAAGTTAAGTTCTCCATGATAATTAGCTTTCATATAATACAGTTATAAAAACTACCTAAGTTCTCTAAAGTTCTGTTTGTAAAAATGCAAATAGATCTCCGCCTTACGGCGATTAATATAGAAGAAAGTTCAAAGTTTTTTTTACCTACAATTTAGAACCTTATAATATTAATCGTACAACTGTCTAAAATTTTCGCTTCGGATCTAAATGATTTGTTGCTATAGTCGAGGATTAATGCCACAGCTAAAATGACTTATAGCTTACTTTATTTGTTTATTGTGTAACGTGCTTAAGCTTTCTCCTCTACATATAAATCTAAAGACCGGAACACAGACCTTTGCATAACGCATAATGCATAATGCATAAGAGAATCGACCAATCGGAGTCTTTCCTTTCCATGAAATGAAGAACTTTGAAGGATTAATTGATTCTCTCATGCGCTTTAGATATGCATTATGTAAAAATTTGTATTTCGCCAATGTTAAGAAAGATTAGTAGATTATTTGCACTTGATATTCTAAATTAATATTAGAAGCAATATAATCGAAAATAATCGAATGTTTGTTCTTCTCTAAAATGTATTCTATGTAACGTTTCATATATAACACGTTATTAATTCATGTGGATTCCAAGAGCGCACCTCCTGCGAAGGCAGGTGTTGGACAGGTAGATCGCATGGATATGCCGACACCTGGCTTGCCCCCATATAACGTTCTATATAACGTACGCTACTAAGAACAGACCACGCTGAATGTCAGTTCGAGAACCTTCAAAAAGCAATTACAACGGGATATTGTATGTACGAATTAATAATTTCAGTCGGTGATATCAGAGATTCGCAATGTATTTCTGTCAATTAGTAATTTAGCATTTGTAATGGCAAAGTGTTAATAAAAGGAGAACATGAAGGATATCTGAATAAATCTCAACGAATGTTGTAAAGTTCTAAGAACTTGGTATTTTCCAAATTCCAATTAATAGATCGTCATTTGATACGTCGAATTTGCGAAGCGATGGAGTATGGAAGACGCTAGTAGTATTAAGTAAAGCAAATTTAAATTAGTTTCACGTTGGGCGCCATGAAGGCTCCGGTGTAATGTACAGAATGGGGCATCAAGTTACTTGTCTTTCTAAGTATTCGAGTCTTTTTCTTCTTTCTTCAACTTGTGAGATTGCGAAAAGACTAACATATAATAGCTTTTTCTCGAGGATGTCAAGGCTATCTCCATTATCCTAAGTGGAGCGCTACTACGGAAATAAAAAAAAGGATAACGAATCTAATGATCCCTATCAAGGCATTTCACATTTATTACGTCCCCTGTTCATTACATTAAGGATAGTTAGTAAAACTATTGTATGGCGTTTAATGAATGTTGAAAATACGGGACAAGTAGATTTAGCAATTATTTAATTTTTGTCTTTTGGGTCTCTATATCTGTGTGTGCATCAAAACAGAATCTTATCTATAACAGTGAAGAATACAACGATAAGATATAGTGATCAGCGGTACTATTTCTTCATTATTTTATGATTTTCCATCCATGTGATTGAAGTATTAACACGGTGAAAAAGAAGAAATAAGAAAGAGATTGAAGAGAAGAAGTAAGAAAGAATCGTGAACGGGCTAAATTATTACTTTTTGAAAAAAGCCGAGTAATTCATAAATAAAAAAAACCGTTGGAAGCTTAAGAAGCATCTTGTACATGCATTTAAACATATAACAAAAATATAAAGAATTCGTCTAAAATTAATTAAACAAGAATTTTACATTAATATAGTTTTGAAATAAAATAAAATAGTAATATTTATAATATTGTATATAGCTTTATAAATACTATTTTTTTGTAAATTCTAAAACAGAACTTTAATATTTTTACGATTTAATGCGCAGAAAGCTTCTTCGCAAATTACTTGAGAAAGTTAAGAAAGGAAGAAAAACGATCAGAGAAGTAGCAGACTACCCGTAAGATCTACGATTTTAAGATAGTGCATTATAAATACTGCATAAAGGTTTACAAATAAATATTGCGTATTGCAAACGATGACATAATCTTTAAAACAAACAACTTACAAATTTCATTAGTTTTATCAAATGATAGTGTTCATCAATGTTGAATTTCTTGGAAGCTACTCAAATTCTCTAAAAGTACCCGTGTTTGCACCAAAACGAAAGGTAATTTATAACAGGGAAGAGTACGGCACATAAGATATAGTGGTCAGCGGTACTATTTTTCCATTGTTTTACGATTTTCCATCTACGTGATCGAAGTATTAACACGGTGAAAAAGAAGAAATAAGAAAGAGATGGAAGAAAAGAAGTAAGAAAGAATTGTAAACGAGCTAGATTATTATTTTCTGAAAAAAGCAAAAAGATGAACTTTATCGAGACTTACATATGTGTATCAGGTTGTGACGAATACTGCTGGCTTATCGCTTTGAATTTTTTGCTTCAATTTTTTGTTCGAGGTAAATATGATACGAGAATGAGATTTCATATACACGTATAAATCATGGCCAAATTCAAAAACTTCATTTTCCTTAAAGTAATAGCTATTTCTTTAAACCTATTACTCGAAAGTAACTTTGTTTAAAGAAAAAGTTGCTCGAAAGTAACTTTGTTTAAGGAAAGAATCTCCTTGCAACACAAGTACTCGAAAAAGTCGGTGTGGTAAGAATGTATAGTCCAATTAATGTAATATTTAATGGTGAGAGAGAGAGAGAAAAGAAAGAATCAATTAATTACATACCTTATAAATTTAAACCCGAACATGTCTGCTTCATTTGAACTTTTTTTAATTTCAATTACTACATTTAAAAAATATATGGAGTTAACTTGCTTTATTCAAAATTTTACTGATTGTCACTTTGCTTACAATCTTTTAAAATATAATAAGGTCTGTTCACATTGCATGAAATCTTCAAATATTTTTGCATTTAAAAATGATAGATACATATTTTTCCTTGAAAAGAGAGAAAACGAAGATGTCGAAGTGCCAAAAGTGCAAGCAACGCGAATAGACCTATAAATAGATATATTTTACGTGCATTAGTAGCTTAATTTGAAACACGATAATAAACAAAAGAAATAATGAAATGTGAGGAGTATCCAATATATATACAAGATTAGTTTCTGTATCTCCGTGCTTTTCTTGGCATTTACAAACGAAACAAAAATGTTGATACGACCATAGTTTGTTATTCTGGAAATGTGTGTATGGCATGAATAACGATGTGGTGTGGAACTCCACTCAGTTCCATTCGGCTTCATCACAAAATACGCACAACGGAAACAAATAATGAAATTTACTCGAAATTACCAAGCTGATCACGAAACTGTCGTCCAACTACTTTTAACCCTTTATCTTCGCCAAAACTTGAAAAATCGAAATACTAACTCAAGAGAAAATCCCATAAGAAAAATCGAGTAGCGATAATTCTGGGTGGAGACAGGACAAACGAGAAGATAGAGAAACGGAGACGAACTGATATTGCGGGTGGGTTACGTCCGGGATTTCGCCGAGTTTACTGGCGCAATGCGGGGTAGCCAGACAACATGGCGCGCCCTTCTTCCACACGTATATACTACACATTATGGCTCGTCGAGAGCCACATGAGAATTAATACACCGGCGCCTATTAGTTGCTTCTTGCTCCTTCTTCATGATACGCGCGTGCCTTCTTTCGTTTTTTTTTTCCTTCGAAGAGAATGGCACGCTTCTGTCATAGTTTCCCTTGGGACAGGTGCGAAGTGCCTTACAGGGAGCATCCCCTTGCTCATAATTAGGTATTCGTTTTTGAGACATTATGAATATTGGGATATAGAAGCATTTGTTAATTTAAAAATCCGTTTTTCGTTTGTTACATCGAATTATTAATAACTCTTCCTTGAATTTTCTTCATAATTTTTTAATAATTAATTGTAAGTTAATAACATGAAATATGCATGAAATATGTTCAAAAGCATAGTAAATCAAGATTTTAATTTCGGGATAGTATCTCGCGTTCGTCATAGTGTTTAATACCCTCTAATAACATTCTCTACAAAATTATCTTCGCACCCCGATTTAGCTCAAAGCGTTCACAATCAACGACGATTATACTTTCCAGAAACACGGAGCTTCCACAGCTTAAACAGCCCTTAAGACTTACAAAAGATTCGAATGAGCAAGATTTGAAATGGCATCCCGAGGGAGGTGAAAAGCGTGGGTGATGGGCGACCGAGGGTAGAGACAATTTTCGCGCGATTCATTCTAGCCCTCGGCGAATCCGCAATTTTGGGGGAGATGCCCAGGGCTCCCTTAAGCGGGGCCACCACCATGCCTGTCTCCGAAGGAACCGCCGTGAAATCCCGACGGGATCTCGACCCCCTGACCACTCGATAATGAGCAATTCGCTCACCATTTCTCAGCCTTTTGTATGCTTCCCCACACGCGGACGCGTGCCAACTCGACCCACATGCGCCTGCCAGAAGGGACGCCGTATGTTCGTTAGGTTGTTTTTCGGCCCGGGCCTTTATTTGGTCACATTAGTCGCGAACCTGGTGGAATCTTAACGATGATCACTGGCACGACGCCACTATAGTATATGATTCAGAAAAAATGATACATTGAAATTGTATAATACTCCAAAATAAGAAAATAAATTACGTTATATGATAGCGTTTTTTGATGCGACCTTTATATTCCAGAAAATAAATTTAGGTACAGTCTTAACATATGAAGTTATACACACGTATCGGAGAACGCATAAGAAGAAGTGAGAAGAAGGCATCAGAAGGAATGAGAAGGCATGTTAAAGGATTTCTGTCCCCGCCTGTACAATTACTACTGTTATTGTACATAACACTTCATTATATTCATTATAACGAAGAGATACAAACGACGGAAAAATACTAGAATTTTAGGGTAAAAAACTCGGAAATTAATAGTTTTTCTCCTTCGGCTTTGACAGTTTTTTATTCGGATATTTTTTTTAGGTCATTTAGATCTGTTCGCATTGCTTGAAATCCCCCAAAATTTTTGCACTTAAAGTGATATGATTAGAAAAATATATTCGAACGTTGAAAAAAGAGAAAGCACAGATGCTGAATGCAAAGAGTGCAAGCAACGCAAACAGACCTATTAACCTATTATCAACTCATCAAGAATTGCAACAGCCAATAATACATATTTCTGCTTCGATATAAAATTATAAAGACAAAAGTATTAAAAAGAAATAACAAGAAAAATGAATTCTATTTCTTCTTCTACATATGTAATATGAATTCTATATGTTTTTTCATGAATTTTATGTAATTTGGTCAAAAATACCATTTTTACATCTCTATTATAGCGTAATTTTCTTAGAACATTTACGTTAGTATCTTTTGAAAAGAAAACATTGTCGTTTTATTGAAATGCTCCGAAATGCTTTGCTGTTGACACTTTAACGACTGATTTCGTCAATTCTTTAGTATTAAAAAAAATTTATAATCCGCTTGTCGCACCATAAATGTTGGACCTTGTCTATTAAACTTCACAATACTGGTCGATCAGTAAGCCCGTATTACACATGTATCCGTCCAATTTTAGAACAGAAGAATAAATTGTTTGAACAGTAATTTACTTTCACTAAAAACGCGAGCCGGTATATGACTCTCATAAGGGTGGCATCAATTATTTCTAGCCCGATCTCGTGGATTATTTATAGGGAGACTCGCGATTTCCGACGTTCTCGAAAGGCCTTTGGATTCGTCGATTGTCCTCGATTGACTGTAGTGGTAGCAATGATGACTGGCAGATATGTCGGTCGATGAATGTGCTTCGCAATTCAAATGCGATTAGGTGTAGGGTACATTTGTATAAATATGCGAGCATTTTAATTAGTTATCAGATATCGATGAGTGGAAATGCATGTTTCGATACCGCTTATTTTTCGTAAGAATAATACTTAATTTACATCGAAGTGTAAAAAGGAAGTTAATAATCAAATTTCAATAGCGTAACGTATAAGTTGTATAATTGTACAATTAAAGATCTAATTTTTTTTTGCAATCAATCACTATAAATATATGATTTCTTCAATAAATTACTTAATTACACGTCATACACCTAATGTGTATTAAGATAAAATAGAAAAATTTCTCTTTAAAAAATTTTCCCAAACTACGCTTTATTGCATTTCCAAAAAGCCTTAATGCCTTTTCCAGTGGTTTCGTTGCAGTAACTAGATTCAAACTGCATTCGTCCTTCACTTCTTCGCGTATGATCAATTCAGTTTCGGAGTAAACCCCATTTCGTTTTTAGTCCATATATGTATGATGAGGGTGGAGTGTAGCAACGGAAGTGATTCGTACGAATTTACGAAAGTGCAACTCTTCACGCGCATTTTACTTCCCTCTAACAATAAGCCGGTACCCTTCGGCGGCAACCACGGTCCCCATCGACTTCTTCTATCGATCGACCCTTTGCACCCCTTTTGCCGGAAGCTGTATACCCAAAAGGAGAATGACTATCGATACGCAGCTTTGCGCTTCGTTGTACGGGGTCGCGGCTTAATGCACTTTGATTTCCTTATTGCGCTTCCTGGATACGCGAGCGCGCTGGCCAAATGGAAAGCTGAGTCACGAAGGATTGCGAAGAAATCTTTGAGAAAAGTCCAAACGTTTTTAATATTCGTGAATAGTTTTCGCAGCATAATTTAGAGCGTTAAAATAGTAATGTTAAAAATAATACGTTAGCAATATTTAGATAAAGATTTCATTTTTTTTCTATTTTGTTTCTCTTCTTTTTTTTTTACAGATGTTTTAGTAATAATTTTTAACTTAATTTAGTATCGATGTGTAATAATTTGTGATAAATTTGTGTTATAATAAACAAATATGGGTCAATAAATTTTATTACAGAACTTGTGAAGAACTTGTTGTTATTCTGATTAATATAATATCATATAAACACGTATAAAAATTATAAATAGTAAAGCACAAATAATAATTTAATAATAATATAGTTGATAATATGATATCTATTATTCATAATGGAGGCAATTATATTTCGCAAAGTATTGCAGAATTTACGGAAGAGGAGAAACAGAAGACGGAAAAGAATGAATGTTTAATCTGCACTTCGCGGTTTCGTGTCTCGTATAAGCTTACGTATTTTTAGGTTCATACATTAATCCTTTTTTCTTATGGGCTGTATAGAATTTTATCTAAAAATATCCATTTTCATGAGAAAGGCTCGTGCTTCGGCGCTTTCGTGCGAGGACGTCGATAAAATCAGCTTGTACTAGAAACATTCGACTTTGAAAGTGCTCATATTATATATCCTATAAATTTTATGAGTATTGTTCTGTAATACTCAAATGGATAACTTTTATAATTCGTATTTCCGCTTTCCTTATCAGAGATGACAAATCGTACGGCGCCGTTCGTTTCACGCTCAAATTCACTTGCGAACTTACCCGCAGTGAAAAAAGATCGATAACCACGTGGCCATAAATATCAAATGATTTACGCGGCTTTAACACTAATTTAGTTTGCAGCAAAAATAGCACTTTCGCGTTAATGAGATATATGTGGACGCGACAAATGTATATCTGTAAATTTAACGGCTGCAACCGATATCGCACTCCTTGCGGAAGTTGTTAATTTTTCAGTACGCATTGAGGCGAATTTTGACATTAACATCCCCATTAAATCAATCTTCCAATGACGCGTGGGAATCAAGAGACGAATTCTTAGCTTATGACAAATAAATTCGTCCGCTCGGAAATACTAACTTTACGACGGACGCGAATTTACACAGCAGTCTGACCAAATACACATTTAACTTGGCGCGTTTAATGTTGTGCTCCGCTCGAATTAAACGAAAAGTGAGCAGTCTTAAATCTCAATTGTGTACTTTGTGTCTACTGCAGCCGCGTGATTTATCATGAAATATATTACACACGATAATTCAAAAATTAATTATGGACACTCGTAACTGAGACTACCCAAATTAATAATTTGTAACTACAATAAATATTTCCTGAATTAAATATAGGGTAAGTGCGGGTAATACGCCAGTGTGAGGAATATGCCACACATTTTGTTTTACAATGATACCGATTAGCAGCGCTTGCGTGGTGCTACAACATTGTGTATAATTATGTGCTTAACATATTGCATAAGTAGCAACAATTTTCTGACAACAGTATTGTTTTTATGAGGTAAATATGACGGCATGGTATATGAAAATGTGCTTCTTATAACTTTTATAGCGCTTTATGTAAGTTATTATTTAAACATTACACAATATTTAGCTCGATTAGCTTGTTAATCTATTACAGTAGGTTAAAATGAAAATATTCAGTACATCGTTGGTTCATTTTTTTAACAGTCGTACTGTACAGTCTCATCATAAGATGAAATGATGTCTTGGGGCAATGTGCCACTACTTTTGTTGGGGTTAAATGCCAGTAGGCATTTTCTCTAATATATAGGTATATATACATATATACACATATATACATATATATATATTATATACATTATACATTGAATATATTGTATTTTTTGTATGTGGCATATTACTACATATATACATATATATATATATTATATACATTATACATTGAATATATTGTATTTTTTGTATGTGGCATATTACTCGCATGGTGGTATATTACCCAATTTTCAGCACTTTCGTATTTCTTTATTTTTAATAACAAAAAATGAATATATTCGATTCTAATTATACACAAATGATAGATAAAGAATGGAAGAAGAAGATCAGAATGTAAAATTATTTTAAATTGAACAAATAATTACTCAAAAATCTAATTTCGCTTAAGTGTGGCATATTCACCCCACTTATCCTAAACTGTTTGTTAACGTCTTGTTTATATACAATGAATATTAACAAGATGATGAAAATCTGTTTAAGGAATTTCTTTCTTTTATGGGATAATTAAATATTCAGTAAATTTCAGGACTAATATTATTCGAAATTAACTGCTTTACATTGAAAAATACAAAAATCTATCAGTCAAGTATCTATTATATAATCAGTCAAAGTGACAAATGGGAATATGTACGTTCTGGAGATCTAAATAGAGTTCAGCGATCGAGCAAACAAGGTTTTGATCACAGAATGGAAACATTGTCATAAATCCTTCCCGTCAAAAATAATTTTCATACCGTCTCTCAAGCTTTCTCACAATTTACTTACATCACCTTCATTCCTTTATTCTCCCTTTAATATTCTCGTTATTTCTTCGACTGGCGCCTGTTCCAGTCGGGCAATTTCCTTCCACTGCAGCGTCATCCAAGACGCTGGAACGTTATTACATTCCTGTTTTTATAATATTTTCTTAGCGAAGCCGTGAGGTTGGAGAATAATTACCCGTATCACATTTCCTTCGGTTATGTAAGACTATTATTTAGTTCCTGCTGTAATCTTATAGCGAATTCGGTTGGACTAGTGCACATTAAAGTGCACTGATTAAATTCGTACTGATTTAATTTGAGTGTAAAAGTGAACTGCAAATATTTCGAATTATAAAATACATATTTTACCTGTACATCTGTATTAAAATACAAATTAATATAACTTATAACTGATTATCAAAACATTAGAAAATTATATCGCTATTTATAAAATTATATTTATAAAATTTTATAGCTCGAAAAATGATAAAAAACAGAAGTAATTATTCTTAAATTATAATTTTTATTTGCCAATAATGTTCATAACACATAAAACAAAAATAATTTCACAAAGAGAACAGGAAAATTTATTTTTTAAAATAATATGTTTGAAATATAATATCGAGAAGTGGACTTTACAATGCAATTTGTTCAGTGTAAGTATGTATAGTGCACGATTACATGAAAGTGGTGGTTCGTACGTGAGCGGCGCCAAGGCGTCGAGACGCTACGCGACCGATCAGTTGGTGTCTCGTGAGTTTGCTATAATCCTTCCTTCCGCCATATACTTAAGTCGCAATTAATCCCCAGCTATGGGAATTGCATTTATTAAATGTTGCTCAAATTGCAGAAGAAGTCATAGCGATTTTATTAACTTACAAGCAAGCTGTTCCTATTCTTTTCAATAATTTGATTTCACTTTTCTATGCAAATTAATTTTTATTAGCACTAAAACACAAAAATCTATTTTTTTTACATAGACATTCACTTACAATTAATGAAGGCTTACGTATATAACTCATTTTTCGATCCCTAATACAAATCGATAAGCGTTTTACCTTTTAATTTATCAAATAATTATGCCTTGCCTAGCGCATTAATGATTATGGTCGAAAAAAAATAGTACGTAAAATATTACATAGCAATTATATAATAACATTCCGTAATATATTAGATCAACGATATTGTGACTATGAAGCAATACTCGTTCTCGTAATACGCGATACACGCGACGCGACGCGGCGCGACGCAATGACAATGGTTTTGACGCATGTGTCGTTTCCGCGCGCCTCGAGGCACTCGGCATAAAGCAGAGCACTAGTTTCATTGCTAATGACGCTTGGATTTACGATATCGTTACCGTGTCCGCGACAGGAGCCGCAGCAGCGGCAACAAATTACAACGTCGTATGCACCTGACATACTAGAATATAGATCGTCGCGATTCGTCAAACCAACGACGACTCCATCCAGTCATCGCGACGAACCACGATGTACCAACTTGCTACTACCGATAAAAGGACTATTAATCCTAGGGACGATAAATTCAGCAGAAATAAACTTAGGGTGCTAAGTCTCCCTCGTCGCTTGAAACTACCTAATCGTTAAAGAGGAAACGCACCAAAAACTTTGAATTTAATGAGAGACTTAAAGAGCATCGTACAGAAGAAATAAGGGTACGAAAGAGTCACAATTTTTATATAATATAATAAAAATACAGTCTCAGATAAAACTTGTCCACCACCATTCGAAATTTCTAGCCTTTCAATGCCAGGTTATAGGCGTCCTTGGTAAGGACAATATATTGGGTATTGTCTAAAAATATCGCATAAAAATGAATTGATTTTTTTTTCAATTTCCCGACATTAAAAAATATAATGGTAACAAGCAAATATATGTATCTTCATAAAAAAAGTTATAGCGTATAAAGTAAGAGACAGCAGAATATGCCACACCGACAGTGGCACAGAAATCTTGAATAGCGATGAGTGTGTTAACTTATCAACCTAAAAATCTGCGATATATCAGATCATAAATCTACACTCATATAACTCGACAATGTGATTGCAAGACGATGTCAAAGAGATATTTACATTACAGGGGCACAAAGGCACGGGCGTTTCTCATGTGTTTTGTAAATGATGAATCATCATTTTGGAAGCACGTTACGGAGGCTGTCTCGCGAATCTCGTCTCGTAAAGCAACAGCATTGCAGCCGGCTCACGAATTGTCGCAAAAATAGTAGTTTAGGAGGACTCGTCGTAAAACTTTGCGTGTGATTTGTTGCCTAAGAAACGCATCCTATCCCCATTTTTTCCTGCCACCCTCTTATTTGCTCCTTTTCCTTTTTGTTGTGATCCATCGCAAAATCTGACATCTTAACCCTTCATTAGTTTCATGACACACCTGCGCTTTACCGCAGTAAATAACGGCTTATAATATTCACGCTTGAGTAGTAACATTATTGTGGGAAAATGCATCTTTTGCGATTCGTGTTTTATTCCCTTTAAACACAGGGACATATTTAATCAAGCTAGCAAGACCAAATGACCAGAAAAAGAACCTTTTGAACAATTTAGTGCTCATTTTTTACTAATTTGTGTTACAAAAAACAATTTTATACCATATTTAGAAGAAACATGTGGTACTGCTAGCTTAACATTAAGCTAACAGAACCACAAGAAAAAAGGAAAAAAAAAGAAAAATAAGATTTGAATAGTACTAATTTTGTGCTAATTTGTGCATAAAAAAATTAATATATTGATCCATTCCTCAAAAACTAATCTCTAACAAAATTAAGCTCAAGAACGAAGATCTTTCGCTACGAGCAGAATCAATTGCTACAATAGAAGCGTTATAATTTGTGCCGCCAAAATATAAAATTTTAGATTTTGTGACCCCGTCTTTCCTTCGGAAACTATCCCCGACTCTTAAGCTCAAAAGTAAAATACCCTTCGACATGAGTTTCGCCGAAGAAACCAAATTTGAAACTTCATATTTTGGCAGCACAAATTATATCGTTTCTATTGTGAAAGCTGCGATTGATTCTGTTCGTGGCAAAGGATACTTTGCTCTTGAGCCTAATTCTGTTAAGGGTTAGTTTTTGAAAAATGGATCAATATATTAATTTTTGATGCACAAATTAGCACAAAATCAGTACTATTTAAATCTTATTTTATTTTTCATTTTTTCTTTTTTTTTTTCTTGTGGTCTTGTTAGCTTGATGTTAAGCTAGCAGTGCCATACGTTTCTTCTCAATGGCATATGGTACACAAAATTATTTTTTGTAGCACAAATTAGAACAAAATGAGTAAAATGAGCAATTCAAAAGGTTTATGTCGATTCTGCTGATTTGGTCATGCTAGCTTGAGGTGACATATTTCTGCGGATAAAGTTGTATTATATAATATTGTTTTTTGTTATGTAAACACTTTGTTGTTTTGCAGAATCTTCGAATATGATTATGATTATCCTGCGATTTAAAAGTTATCGAATTCTATATACAATTCTTAATTTATAGTTATTTATTAAATTTATAATTATTGATTAAAAAAAAATTCATTATATATTTAACTCTTCAATCATACAGTCGTCGGATTTCAATAGAAATAATCGTTTTCTGCAACTTTCTTAATACTTTATAACCAGTGATCATTTTTACAAATAAAAATTAACACGGTGAGGCGCCGGTGACGCACACCGTGTGACTTATACAAATATACACCTATAAAAATTGGTCGGCGCTCAATGTGTTAATAGTATTCAGTTCGTATTCTTTAAGATATCTGCGGAGAACTTCCAGAATCAAATTTCGCATATAAATTGCACGAGTAAATAACCTGACTCTCTGATTTCCCATAGTTACTTCTATTTTTATTTTTATTGCATAATTTAATGATCAAACTGGAAATAAACCAATCATATAGGAGCTGAACAATAATAAACACAGTATGGGATTATTTCCCTGTTACACCCGAGAATTGAGAAATGATATAAGCGAATCATATAGCCACTGCCTCGCGACCATCCCTTTAATTAAGTAGGGATTAAAGGGGTCGTTTCCGTGATACATAATCCTCATCGAATTTCGATTCCTTATAGGCTTATCTAGCTAACTCAGAAGATACACATGACTAGAACGGAACAGTCGACGCTAATATAAGCTGTTGAAATAATATAGCCGTTTAATTCATGAATTTTTAAACATATTGACTTCTTCCTTAATGGTACCTGTTTTCTTGCGAAGGTCAATCCGATTAAATTAAACATATTAAGGCATATATAGCATCAATAAATAATTTATTGTATCGAATGCGCTGCTTGTATTACATTAACGTTTAATGATACATTACTTGATTAATTTGGGAATTAAATATTCTGGAAAAAATTTAAAGAAATAATTATAATGATATTATCATATCAATTCTTGAATATGTAAAATTACTTGCTAATTTATTTGTCGATAATTTGAAATATCTGTGAATGTACCAATAAATATTTCCGGCTTGATGAAGCTTAATCAATAGCTGACATATATCGGATGATTTTGCGGCGGAACGTACATAAATTGTTTAGTGACTCTGCATTTCGCGATTGGCGTTTAAATATTTTAATGCATTAAGAACTGACACGTGTAAAAATAATGCAAAAATCGTAATTACGATTTTACATCTCACCTGTTTATATAGGAGTAAATCATTCCGTGGCGCATGTTCAATTACTGATCGAATAATCCGATAGAATGCATGCAATATTTCCACAGTACTAAAATATTAATATTTCTCCTTTGATTTTGAATTTTCGCGACGCAAACAACGTTAGCTGTATTCTTACATCATTAATGCTGCATAAATATTTTTATATATCATAAAATATGTTCGCGATAGTAAATAAATAAAATTCTCTGTATATTAAATTTCAACATTAAACTGAACGGAATCCATGTGATGTTTGCGACTTCTACTTGAAAGCGTTGAATAAAATCTATGTTTCTGTATAAAAGCATCGATGCCCCGTTAAAATTATTATACCAGAAGAAAAATGAGCTGATTAATAGGATTTTTTTCTAGAGAATGAGCATAAAGAACATCGAATTCACCGTCGTGGACAAAACCGATCTAGCTGGAGAAGCGGAGAGAATCGCGGCGGCACTTCTTAAGAATAGAACGGGGCAGATTTAGATATCCTCGCGCCGCAGTTACGGCACCTGACTGACTAGGATGTCCACGCGAGAGAACGTGGAAAATAGCCTAATCTCGTTTAAACAAACGAGCAGCCGGCTCGGAGTATCGTCAAACATTGACGCAGCGCGTTAACGCCATTATTCGAGACGACGCGAACGTAGTACTGATTTCTCGTATACATATATAGTTTCCCCCGAAGGGGTAACCACTTAATGTAATCGTGGGATAGAGTCCTCGAAATCATTATAAAATTCATATGAAATCTCTATGTATAATCTGATAATTACATATGCAACCATGATAAATCATTGTATAATATTAAATAAATTCGTATATTTTACCAAATGACTTGATATGTAGTGAAAAAAATTATTTGTAATCAGATGAAATCATATGATGTCATGTAATCTGTGGGACAATATTTCAGCTAGTGGTTACCCCCCTCGGTTTCCCCATTACACTCTTATCCAGACACATGCTTATCTCGCTGAGATCTCAGTGAAATTATTTGAGCTAAAGTAGCTGGAGTTCTCTCGCGTCGGTGTGTGTATACATAATGCGATAGCGAGTTTTCTTGGTTATCTTTTTAGGCTAGTATCAAGAGAATGTACTTGAGTATTATAAAAAATGCACCTGTATTTCTTTAAAGATTCTTGAAAAGAAAAGGTATAATTTTAATTAACAAAAAATACTGACCGTCTTATCAATTAAAAAAATTTTTATGAAATATTCATTGGTAGTGAATATAAATTTATTAACCAGTTGATGTATAAATTTATTAATATTAAATATAAACTTATGTTTAAACTTATAGTAAAAGAAGAATATCTATACTTACCGCAAGAAAAATACATCCATAATCCTTTAAAAAAGAATTCCTAAAGTAGAAAAATAGTTTCGGTTAACTACCTCTCTGATTAGCTAAATTCCCGTAACAAGTTGACATCATTTGTTGCCATTTTTCGTAAAAATTACTTTATCTGAATTATTATGAAATAAGATTTACTAATATTACACATAAATTTTACATTAATTTTCTTTTATAAATAACGTATGTATTATACAACGTGTATACGTAGATATAACAATTACGTTATCGCGCAGAGATCAATGCGACGTGGAGAATAGTTGTGTCTTCAGCGCGCGTGTTGAATAGCAATTCGTACGATAATAAAATTCACGCGTTATATAGCTTATTTATAATATTCTGTTACTCGGTCGTTATGGTCAACGTTATGGCAGTCGTATTAATAAAGGGGTCGCGTGTGTGCCGTAATAGAGGATTTAGGCTTCTCCTTTATCGTGGATGTTACGCTTTACGTTTATCCTGTCTTGTGTATAATCCGCCATATAAATTTCAATACACAATCGCATAATCCGAGCCGTAAACTGAACTGATATATATCCAGCATCCGCATTGCGTCACGTCAATTACTCTCCCTTCTAATAAACGCCGAATATAGGATTAAGATTGAATAATATTTTCAATAGCGAAATATTAGACGCTAGATATAATTCGATAATTAGCTTTAAATGCACACAGTTCGAAACGTAAATATTGTAGATTGCTAGACTATATTCTTATACTGTCCAGCATGACAGCTGTATGACATGTTCATGTACCCCCTACGTACTTGATATCGCTAGATATATGCACATATTGGATAGACGTGACAGATTTCTCAGCTGTTGAAATATTGAGCATTAGACAAGCATAGATGAGCTTATGCCAAGTTATACCTGCATGCATAATGTCGCGTGCTTTCTTCTGGGAATGCATCGTAATGCATCCTGCGAATTCCGTTGCGTTTCTATTTAATTTATAATTCAAAATATTTTCCTTCCTTAAACACAATCGTGGCATTATTCTTTTCGCACACATATCGTAGAAAATTAATTTTCACTTTCTAATATACTCTCATCAATATTACATACAAAAACGGAATGAATTGTGACAAATAATTCTATATGTAAACATATGAAGCAGCCGCGGCGCAGGAGAATCATGATTGAGGGAGAAATTGGCCTTTGGGTGATTCGTTGTGGCCTTTTATGAGGCTGCAAAAGCGATTACTGCGGATTGGTCTCATTACAGGCGGCCTCGTCGACGACGCCGCGGCAGTAACCGCGGGCGTTTCACATCAAAATGATGCCGTGAGTGCAATTAGATTTAATGCGAAATTGAATTACGCGGAAACCGATCGCAACACGAGACCACATTGTTTCACGACTGATCAACAGTCGCATGTAAAATATAACGTATCGCGAAACTGTATGCAAAAGACGTTATACCGAATAAATCTGTTAGTTTAGTAGAAAAGGTAAATATATTTCTAAAATAATTTAAAATTTAAAGAAAATGTTATTTGAAATGGAATTTAAGAAGCGCAAACTATCGACTTGCGAAAAATTCAAGAATTACGGAGATTGTAAAATTGCGAAAATTCAAGAGTTGCATGGAAGCTCTAGAATTGCGGAAATTCTTTTTTGTCTTTTCTCGTAAGATTTTTTCTCACTCTCGCTTTCCGCGACGCGAAAAAAGGAAAATATCGCAGGAAAAGGGGTTACTCTAGCGTGAGGTGAGTCGTCGACCAACTAGAGAACGTAACCTTGACCGTTTGATGATCGAACGAGCACGCGCGAGGTGGTCGCATATATCGTGCCGGCGAAATTCGACGATCCACTGCTGGGAAAATCGAACGTGGTGGACGTCGCATGGCGACGGCTCGTACGGGACCAGACGTCGTTTTTTTACGCTGACGCCACGAAATACCGTCGTCCGGTCGCGGCCGGTCAGGCGATTTCTGGCTTACGATCGAAAAATGCCCGATGTCGAAGCCAGTCTATCGCGAATTCTCTCGATGGCAGCAAAGGTCAGATTTCGCCGCGATCGATCACGGTTTGTCGCGATAAGCGACACACGATATACATCATTGATGTTCTTGAGGTGGCTGGAGGATAGAATGGGGTCGTGAAAATAATGGACGAGCTGGATCTTGACGGATTTACTTCTTTTGTTATAATTTTGCTTTAACTAAGCGCAATGAGCATGAACGCTAAATGCGCGGTATTTATTTTAAATTGCATCCGTTATATAACAAGTAATATAAGAAGTTAAAAAGCAAGCGAACAATTGTGATACGATTATGAAATAAGTATGTCGTCTCTTGTACTGAAAAGGGTTGGTAAAGACTAAGGTTTTTTTTTAAGAATGAAACATATTGTGTTTCTTTTTAAATATGTTTTTAATGCTTCAAATTTGCTTTAAACAGTACTATAAAAAAACATATTAAAAATATCAATTAAGCATGTTTTAAACTGTTTAAAACATGTTTTTTACCAACCCTGCTGAAAAGTGTCATCTTGGTTTTCTCCTCGTTTTTGTAACAATAGTAACAGGTCAGTTAAACACAGAAAAACAAAAGGATGGCTCTAAACGTGAGTACTTCCGCTTAACAATATCAAAATTCTTAGCATAATCTCTGTCTTATTGATATATTTATGAATTTTCAATTTTACTTTTACGATTTTTTTTAGAAATAATTATTTATAAAACAATTGCATATTTACTATTACCATATTATTGATATATTTAGATTTCATTGGTTACTAATTTAATCAAGCCAAAAAAAGAAAAAATATAAGTAATATAATCTCTATAAAATTTCGCATAACCGCAAATTCCATATCAGTAATTTGTATTGCTTGTCATCGACAAGTTTGTTTTTCTAAGAGATGAAAGAATCAGGAGATCCCGTCGTTGTACGTAAATTCCAACGGCGATGTTTTCAACGTGAAAAAGTTCACGAAGTCTTGTAACACAGAAAACACGGAAGAATGAACATTTCGAGAATGTGCGCTCGTGCGTAGCTGACGAAATGCATCGCCGCACGTCTCGGTGTTCCCCGGGTTGTCTTACCGATTTCAAGCTTCCGGGTTTCCGGGGGCTGCAACCCCCTCGAGGAGCCAGCCGCAAGTCTCGTGTCGAGGGAGCCGGAGGTCGCAGAGGAGCGGAAGGTGTCGATCGATGAATCGTGTGCCGTACGAGGACGGGTTGGTTTCCGCGCGGCTTGACCGTCGCGTGTTATCGATTCGAACGAGCACACACAGTCTCTGGCATTCGGTACTGCCTCGCTTCATCGTCGTCGTGAATGAAAGACATGGCATGCGACGATCAGCCGGTGCGATTTAATGACCCGATGTCGAATGGCGTGATCAGTGATAAAGATAGAATTGCCCTCGGCACGAATTATTAAACATGCTTACGTATACGTATAGACAAAAATAAAAATATAATTGCACTACGTGATATCTCGATCGAGTTTAATTATTCATTTGGAATTTTATATCTCTAAATAAATATTATAAATTAAATTTTCGTCCTTGGAAATTATAGATATTTGTAGAATAGTAATTTTTAATTTTCACGCGTAACACGTGATACGATATATAGCAAAAGTATAATTTTTAAGAAATCTTTGAGAAATTTCAACTTTCGTTATATGACGAACGATGATGTTGCTCGACCTGCCGTCTTATCGATATAATTGTAATAGTCGTGAATGCCAGAAAATGTAACGGTGACAGTCGTGCCAGGAGAGACACCACGTGTCACGCGTTCTCCCTCACTCTTTCGCCTTCTCCCTCTCGCGAATTTGACGATAATGCCGCGTACGGTTCGATACCGGCGTCGCGACGCCCGGCAGTCTGCCACTGTTCCGTTCCATCCTTCACCCAACGTCATCCCGTCTTAGGAGACATTTACGCGTTTTCTAGCACCGAATCTCTTGCGTATCTGTTTCTTGTGTAATCACATTACCGCTACATTTCTAACTTCGCTTAATAAAAAATTACAAACAATTTTATCAATGTTATAAAATAATAATATAGTATTACTAAAAAAAGATATTTTTCATAAAATTATTAACAATATTAATGAGGCTAAAAATACTATTAAAATATGATGCGATATGAAACTAAAATGTTCTATTCTCAGAGAGAGAGAGAGATATAAAAAGTAAAAAATATTTCTTTAATAGAAAAACAATACAATTTAATTTCCAATTCTATTCAATTGTTATTAATATATTAGATTGTGATTATGATATTAGATTATTATAAAATACTAAAGAAAAATAATTAAAAAATCCAAAATGTAACAAAGACTTCTATAAACGGAAATTCCAGGTATTAGGATCGA
The DNA here is from genome assembly GCF_001594075.2 of Trachymyrmex cornetzi. NCBI lineage: Eukaryota > Metazoa > Arthropoda > Insecta > Hymenoptera > Formicidae > Trachymyrmex > Trachymyrmex cornetzi. The sequence continues at coordinate 1,059,383 of NW_017297680.1, forward strand.
TAAATAAATGGTTAGGTATGGACAACAAAATTCAATCGGTGAGTATATTAATTTGCTGGACGATTTGGTCGATGAATGTCGCCAAAGCCTTTAGGATCTAAAGTGATGCGTGTCTCTTTCATTTTGTGAAGATAGGATGAAAGGGAGAAGGAAGTTCTTAAGGCTTCTCTTTGCACGTATATCGTATAATTAAAGGAAACCGACACGCTTTTAGAGCATTCATGCATAAAGTCATCTTAAAACTAATTAGCATTGAAATTTCGCAATATAATAACCACATTAATCTCAATTGTATTATATATATAACTCTCTTGAATCCGCATTATATATTTTAACATAAATCGATATTTGTGCTACGACACAACGTTATAAGTGCCAAAATTATGAAAGTGCGTTTTATTGTATGAGTTGTAAGTGCTGTGTTCTGTTACATACTAATATTTGGCTTGGAAAGTGCTACTACACACGAAGAAAAATGGGTAATGCAATTTAAAATGTTGTAAGTGTAATTGGCACTTTATTTATGTGGATTTACAATGTTTTGACTTACATTTTTATTCAGATATATTATAACGATTTAAAATTTTAACAATTTTAATACAATTTTTTCAAAAATTAGAATAAATTACTTAATTAAAAATATCTATAGAAATTGATTACTCATATCTTCAGTTATTACGGCATTTTTTGTAGAATTTTTTAAGTGATAGTTTTCAAGAGAATAAATTTATCCTTTCTCCTAAAAAAAATTTAAAAAAATAGCACTTACAACATTTTGCTTTGGTTCACTTTATTTATAGAATAAATAAATTATAATATAACATGAACTTTTGCTGTAGCATTATTAAAAAATTCATAAATTATAATTATCAAATTAATCAAAATTAATCAATTTAACTTAATCAATGTTGCACGAAAATACTTTATTCAGTTAGGCATAATTATCATTAGCTTCTCTCTTAAGAAAGTTTATTGTATTTAATCGAAGAATAAGAACATGTATTATCAGATTATTTTCGTAAGAAATTGAGTCTATCGTTTCTGATGTAGAGTGTAGAGGAACATTAGTTTGATGTATAATGTGTTTGCCTCTAGCGATGTATGAATCTCCGCAGTGTTCAAAGAGAAGCATATGTGCATAAATAAACTTTGAGGACGCGAAATGATCGGCGTGAATCTGCTTACAGACACCTGCCTGATGTTTTCTTAGCGTGGGCTAAAAATATCATTCTAGATTTCGGTGACTGCATTTAAGCAAATTATACTCTTGAACGTACGCCTTCCTGTTGGCGGGGAATGTTGCCAATACTGTTTACGTTCTGATTTATTCATTAACTCTACATTTTCCTTCGCATTTCTACTTCTTTCTTCCGATATTATTAAAACGAATGTAATCGATTGAAAAACCCTCGTTGCCGATCTCTGTCATTTTATTAATTCATTTCTATTATCCAGAAAGGATATGAGTTCTTAATTTTTAAATTATTAGAAAAAGTTATAATTGAATCACATTTGATATTGGAAAAAGTATTCATATCTTCATTATTATTAATGTTTAATCGATTTTATACTAGCAACCAACAATGTATTTATTAAATTTAAATATATTGTTATTTTAATTATTTTAATAGAATTAAGCTAAAAAATTACTAAAAACTAAGCTATAGAAACATATCAGACTTATTCTACATGACAGAAATAACAATAATTTTCGCAGTTCCATTAATATTTCTTTTACAAATATATTCTTTGAATCTTTTATGAAAAGAATTTTGAGAAAATAAATTTTTTAGACTAACGGAATTTTGTGTAGAAGAATAAAAGATATATATCTAGATATTATTTAAAAGAATTTAAAAAAATAAAAAAATTAGATAAAAGAACTTTTTCCAATTCTCATTGATATAGGATACTTTGTTATATATAAATATATCAAATTCGTATCAGTTTTATCCATCCTGTCCATTAACGTTTCCACCAATCACCTTGTCAAAAGGAAAGACCAGGTTTTCGTGGCGAGCGTGTGTCTCACGTAACCAAACGTCAAGGGTTGTCGCTCATCGCGAAAGTAGCCAGTCCGATCGAGGGATTGTTCGCCCAAAGCGGACAGACCAACAAATTTTTTTCTACAGGACTTCAATCATTATCAACGTGAAGTCGACGCGACAAAGGCAGAATGGATTTCACTATATATATATATATATATATATATAAAAACAGACTGTTTACGGGGCGGACAGTTTCGCGGAAGGGGTTGAAGGCTTCATGGAACGGGGAAAAGCACGGAAACGCCGATAACGAGCGTCGACTGTGAAGAGTCGATCAATACCACCGTTTCGAGAAGTCTACGTCGTCTATGATCATTTTCTTCTTCTATTTCTTCTTCCTTTCCCTTATCCTTAGCTTCTTGATTTCATCTAATAAAAGATTGGTTGAAAGAAAGTTTCTTCAAGAGATTAATTTTATTGAGGGATTTTCCCTTGCTAACGAATGTAATTTCGGTCGAAACCGAAATTGAATAATCGCGGAAAAAAGAAAATTAGAGCGTAATAATTATTCGATGAACAAGATAAATTAAAAAATTGTTTATTGCATAAAGATAAATTGCGCATTGGAAATAATTTTGTCGGCCAATCCAGAACGCGGAAAGAAATTATCGTCTTCAATATCATCTTCAACATAACTGGTTGCTATTGAAATTTTTGCGTAGCCGTAATATGAATAAGTGAGAAAATATGAAGAAATTAATAGTTACGCGATTTTATTTTTTAATTTTTGTATTTGTACTTTCCAGCCATTCGTGTATTGTTATATCTTTGACTATTCATTTTATCGCCAATACTCTCCCAATTAAATTTACGGTGATTTTTTTAATATTATAAACAATAGTCAAATAACCGTTGTATAAACAATAAACAAACATTTTAAATTAATTGTTTCAGTGTCTGGAACGACGAAAGAGGAAGAAATGGGGATATCTTCGGTCACAGAAGGAACTACCGTAGTCCTCGGCGCGAAAACAAAGACAGGAAGTGATCCTGGAGGAGGTATAGATCTATTAGCAGCCCTGCAGCTTCATAATACTACTCGACAGGGCGTTAAGCAGGTGCCGGGTCTGATTAGATTGAGACCAGCCTATTATCTTCAGGGTAAGTCAACTTTATTACTTTCGGTTCAATTCACGAAATCTTAAAAGAAAAATCATTGTGTAGACCAGTGATCTGCGGCTCACTAACTTATAGTCAAAAATATAAAATTATATTTTCTATTTTATGCAAACTAAATAAACATTATGCAGCCAGAAAAATTTTACTTATTTTTAAAATGGTCCTCTGAAAATAATCCTTAAAAAAGGTTGCGCACATACATTATCATCGATGTAGATGATTGATAAAAGAATTCTTGGACATTGCAAAATAGTAATTTTTATTTTGATATTTTTATTTTGATGAACAATATTCTGCAGAAAAGAATCAACCATCGTTTGTTTTTCTTCTACGGATTCTAATTCAATTTCCAACAGACAATTTAATTTCTCAACAGGAAGTTGTATTAGAAGTTGGAAGAAATACAATTTTAGAAATTTGACAAATGTCAATGTTAGTATTTTGAGAATATAATCGAAATAGTAAAAAATGGATTAAAGCATGTTACGCTTGATGTGTTACTATATAGACGTAAGAGGAAATAAAGCCTTTTATTTGATTCACACTCCTTCAAAGCTACAATATATATTACACGATAAATCATAGCTCGTACACGAAGCTGCCACTTCGGTAATGCTCTCTTAACCTGAATACTCCCTTAATTTGCATATTACTGGGGCTTTCTTTACGCGATTCTCTTCTCATTCCTCATATAGCACATTGCAATTATTATGTCTCGTGAAGACGATGATTGCATTCTTTGAGTTATAACCCACGAGACTTATCTCCATTATATTCCACCAAACTTTGCCACGAAATTCTTTGCTCAAAAATTAAATTGAAAATATAAAAGATGATAAAATACGCGCGAAACAAATTATCTTGAAATATGAATTCTTATTGAAGATATTTCCGTGTCTGATTTTATATTGTAATAATATTATATTTTATACTATGACATTATTTAAAAAAGTTTACGCATTTATAATAACTTGAAAAATGTTGAATATATTTCTATATGTACTTTCTAGATAAATTTCATTTTTTTGATGTTATATGTCCCAAATTTCATGTTATATGTCCTAAATGATTCATTCAAATTTTTGTGTTAATTAAATGAATATATTTGGGAATTACACAAAAATAACACGTAAAAAATTAATACAAAAATATAACATTGACATAATTTATAAATAAATTGTAGAAACATATTTCATCAATAAAATTAACATTTATAATATATCAAATTAATATATTTTGTTCAATTATTTTAGAATTTAAAAAAACATTGTTTTTACGTTATTTGTTCACTTGCATAAATTATGTTATTTTAGTATCAAGAAATGTATATCAATTTAACACAAAATATTTAAATAACACAAATTAACACACACACTTGGATATGTTAAAAATTCAACACAGAAATTATAACGAGGACCGATTTTAACGCAAATACAAAGTGTATTTTACTGTGTAGTAGTATAACGGATTGCAAGATTTAGAATTAATTTACAAGTCAATGAAGAATCTTGTTCCAAAATTAATTCCTTGAAAAATGGTGAACGAGCAACATTGCCTCTTGATGGATGCATGTGCCTCTCATTACACGACACTGGTTATGCAACGTGCGATTAATCGATATTGCGAAAGGTCAGTTTGATAGCACCGCCTACGCGTCGTCTCTGCTCGCAGACGCCAAGAGGGTATTCCCCTATGACGAGTATCGATTCTTTCCTCGAATTTCAGGAAGTTGCCAATTTCACAGCATTTTCGACAGTCAATAAATTCATTCTACTTGAAAATAGTATGCGGCTGATGTGTAACGTAATAAATAATAATTATCAATTATTGTTATGTTTTTTAATATTTAATTTTATACTTATTTTTGCATGTAACGCAGAATGTATATACAATGCTTTGTGAAATTGATAGCGTTCGAAGGAGTTAAACGATGTTCCTGTTAAATAGACGACCCTTCACATCGACCAGCACGTCGTCTATTCAACCCCGTAACATGGTGTATCCAATTATATCGGGGCATCCCCGCGCCCTTCAGCGGCGGATGGTGTCCAAGCCACGTGGGTGTGTGGGCGGCAGTGCAACGGCCGCGGAAAACGGGCCTGGAAGCAGAGGGGGTTGAAGTGCCGCGGGAGTAGGGTTTCCCCGAAAGAAATTTCAATTACACTGACGCCCTTCTTCGAGCTGCACCCTCACAGGGTGCTTTCGTGGAAGTTAGGCAGACTTTTCGTGGTTCGCAACATCGAGAATGTAAGGGGGAGTCTTTTTTTTGTTCTTCATATCTGCGAGTCCTTGACGCTCCTACTCCTGCTCTCCAGCCACCTCTTTCCGTTCGCTCTTGCACGCAAATCGTAATACAGTTTCTTTTCTCTGCCTATGCCGCAAATGTTTGCTTTAATTCCCCCGAGATTTTATTATCTGATTCAAAAGCTGACGATCGATAAAAGACTATATTTATATCGCAATTTGAGAATGATAATTTAACTCTTTAGTTAATAAATGAGATAAGATTGATATCCTAATAAAGATAAAAGCATCCTGTCGAATAAAAGCAAAATTATTTGAATTATCTTGTACTTTAAATGAGCTTGAAAAGCGATTATAATATATGATAATAATCTTAGTGATCAATAAAAGTTTACAAAATTGAACTCAAAATTGCAATATTAATAATTAAATTCTTAGATTCATAATTATAAAAATCGATCTATTGCAAACTAGATCAAGTTTTTGAAAAAAATTCTGATTTTATCTACTGAAAACAAATTGATAGCAACAAAGAAATATTCGCCCTATTTCCTGTACATTATCTTTCGCTGTCGCATGCAATAAGCCTCTCACCCCATTTCGATCATTCTGGATGGACACACAGGGAAGAGAAATTTCTTTAGGATTAGATTTATCTCGTATGAACCGTTGGATCTTAACAAGTATTTGCTGCAGGACAAAGGACGAAAATGATATACAGCGACACGTGTCGGAGTTTTCTCTGAACTTAGAAAATAGGATCTACCGACCCTCTTTTGTGCTGCTTGGATAAGGGATAGTGCACGATTTGATGATTTCGGCAATTCGATTGAAGTAACCACGAGATTCTGATACGAATCCTCATATCTTATTTATCACCAAGCTCACAGAGCTTTTTATTAACTGTTCTTTGTGGTATCCTAAACAAAATAATCTTTTACAGCAATAAATATTTCTCTTTGATACTTATTTAATTTTCGCGGTGGAATTAAAACGTAGAAGATGAGAGAGAAAAAGGAGAAAGATAAAAATAGAGTACAAGAGAGATTTAATCGTTATATAAATATTTTACGATGCTATTATATTATAAATTGATCAAATCGAGACACGCGAATTTTGCGTTGTCACGTTTAGACAATGTCTATTATCGATTACTTGTAACTTTTATAGGTTACCCTGACTTATAAAAGAATGATATTATATTATTATCGAACATTTACTATTAATTTATGAATTTTAATGCAAAGGAGAAAATAAATGTTTTCTAACATTATGATAGCTCAATTGAATATCAGAAAAGAAATATAAAAACATCAAGATTACCTACTTCATTTTTTAATTTATCGAGTTTTATTGAAATTGAAAACGGGAAATTTGTTAACTTTGTTCTACGTAAGCATTTCGAATGCCTTGCTTATTCCCACAACGCACAAATATATAAAGGGTAAATAACCCTGACTAACTACCCCACAGGAAACGATCATTTTTCCGCTGCTCGAAACTGCAGCCAGTCTTCGCGTAGCGAAAACAAAATTTCACGGTCAAATTATGGTTTCTGCCCGTGTCAGTTCGAGTGCAAGGGTTGGCTCGTGCGTGCCAATTCGCGCGGAACGATTTTCTTCGAGACGAGCGAGCAGCGCTCGGTAGGGGTGTTTTCTCGCTAGTCGGCCTACCTTTCTCCTTCGGTCGCCTAGACCGGTGGTATTACATTATAATTAAGCGTGCGCGTACGTAATTGCTCGACGACGTCGTAGCCGCGGATCGGCGGCCCTTCGGCCCGTCGTCGTAGGTGGCGAGACCCACGCGCAAAAAGGCACCGACGTTTTATTATCGGTCGGGTGTCCGGTTACTCTGTGCACACCGGCGCTGTATCTGAAATTCGAGGCGCACTTTGCGTCGCGAGAAGCCAGCCAGCGGCACTGTGCTGCATTTTACATGCGGCAGTCGTGTAATGAGGTGTCCCTTATTTGGACAGGATCCTTTTTCGTAAAAAAGAAAAAAAAACCAAGCATTTCGCCGCGTTAAAATTGAGAAATGGATCATTGAATCTTCATCTACAAAATAAAGGTAAAAGTCTCGAGAAGAAATTATTTTGAAAATTATAATTTAAATCTGTGAATTTATTTGATAAATCGACAGTAAGATTTAAAGTTTAATTATTAGGTTTAATTGTACCCGCAGATGCAATCTAATTTAAAAAAAAGAGATAAAGTTAGTAAATTTAAAATCCCAATTCCGAAAGATACTTTCTATTATACATTCCTATGATTATATGTGTGCAGCTGTGGGATTTCTCGTTTGTACGTGACACATTACACGATTCGCTTAATGATGATGATATTGAAACCACGACGGAGAGTAGGATTGTCGATTGCAGTGGCTTAGTTGCGGTGTAATTTGCCAAATGGCCGTATTAATCTGTCTAATGGATAGCTACTCGGACAAGCAGCAACCATTCGGACGCGACGTGTTAATTGAATGCAATACAAAGTATATCTATGATCGATTTGCACATCACGAGCTTCGGTAATAATAGAATTACGTTACAATTATACGTTATAATCATACGTTATAATTTGTGTCCCCGAGAAGAAATAGAATACTTGTAATGTCTGTTAGATAGGCTATTTCTATTACATATCTATTAAACATAAATTTTTTTTTAAAGATCCTTTAGATATTTAACATATAAATTGCATTCTGAGATGTTTTAAAACGCAAATTATTTATAACAATTATGATGAATAAAATAAGTTTGTAATATTCTCATTTATCATATAATTATATAATGAATATATTATATTTAATTATATAATTATATTACATTGGTCTTAATCTTGCTTGTAATAAATATAATTATATATACCTTATAGCTTTCTACTATTATTAACTCATGTGAATTGTATAAAATTGTATAAAACGATATTAAAAGAACGATTATAGATTCATAGAATATTTTGCTTACTGGCCACTATCGGATTGTTCATTTTGTTAAATGTGTTTTCGTGAACAGGAATTTAGATCCGGAAGTTACAAACAATAAAATTTTCGCGTCAATACGATTACATAACGGTTGCGCAGAGAATCTGCGACCAACTACTCTCCAAAAATTCGGGGTGGCCTACATCGCTGTACTCTAATCTCCATCGCCGAGTCGAGTTCAGTTCTTGCATTACTGCAACCAGTAAACGATTTAACCATGACATTTTACGTAATATTATTAAAAGTGTTGTTATTTCACTACTTCATGGATGGAATTCTCTTGCTATTTACTCTGTTACTTATTGACGCTAAAGAAAATATAGCATGACAAAAAGTTTTAGTAATATTTTCTCGATACTGTGAAAAAAATATATATCAAATAAATTGAGACTGAATAATTAATTAAATATATAATATATTATTATTACTCATACACAACACTTTGGTGAATATTTAAATTTCAAATTAAGTGAAAAATAATAAGAAAAGTATTAAGTGAAAAAAGATATTAGTATATATAGATAGTATTTTATATATTTCTGTCCAAGAAGATATTTGTTTATTGTTAAAGAACGATATCGTATAATTAATTCTTAGCATTGAATTATACTACATGAATAACGCACACACTCTCTGTCAATAAATTTTAAAGTGAACAGAACTACAAATATGCAACTTCTTCATTATTTTTCAATATCGCCTCTCTCACTACGCGACTGAGAAGCATATCCTCTGCCATAATATTGCCTCGTAAATAATGATCGCTCGCCGTGCTCTAAATTCGAGGTAGACCGCTTTCCGGAAGGTTCAACCTTACCTGAAAGCAGCCAGGTTAAAAATTCAAATCAGCTCCGCATCGATTTCAAGCACGGCATGCGACAGGCCTTCCTATAGACCGCTAGATGCATTCAACATCCAAAAATCTTCATATATACATATCTAATGATGTAAAAGCTATACAGAACACCTTTATATTCTCGCTCGAATATGTCCAATTTGGGGCACAGGATGGAACTTGAAAATACTAGAAAGAATTGAATATGCTAAATAGAGGATTCCTACGAGAAAAGTGCTGTATAAAATATACAGTTAAGAATTGCGGAGCACAGTCAGTCGTCTTGCCGCACTGATCATTGTGTTTTACTACTTCCAGGCGAGGAGAGGGAGCTCCGACTGAACGAGGAGAACTTCGAACGGGCGGCCGCGCTACTCCGGCGGGTTCCGGAATTCACTATAGCAGCCGCGCTGCGCCAAGAGGAGGCCAATTCTGGGACGATCGTCGCCTTTGCACACGGGAACAATAGGTACAAAATACCGAAAAATTTCTTCCCATTCACTCCGCAACACTTTGCAATGCCGTTTGGGAATTTCGGACTTGAAACAAACTACGAGTTGTGACCTATTTCAAACGCTAAGAGTGATATAAACCGCGTGGAGGAGAGAAATCTTTCGGGCATATTATTTAATAAAATATAAATACGTATTTATACGTATTTATAAATATGAGATGATCAAAATACTTTTATAGACTATTAGAAATTACAAGTGAAATACGACATATCTTTCACGAATAACTGTGGAATATTCTGCATTTTACGATTTGATGATATCATACCCTAATGCATACAGCACAATAATTCCGCTGTCGTTTATATTTGAAATAATGACGTCTACATTACTCGGTACATATAACTAGGATAAAGAATTATTACCCACTCGACAATAAAACGCTTTTACTATTGAATAATATCGCCGTGGCGAGATTGTCAGGCAACAATTGTACATATGCATTTTGTTTCTCGTCTCGTCGCTTTGTTAAAAATTGCTTCTCAGCTTTATAACTTTGTATGCATCGGCTGTAAAAGAAGTTAGTATGTCAATTGTCGAGCGAGAGTGAAGGAGTACTCAACTCAATACTGCATCCTCCGTCAGTACTTCGATAATACGATCTACCTGTTTTCGCCTAGCTGACACAAATTGGATGGACTTACGCTCGTATATATTGCATGGCATATATTAACGTGCCGCAACTATTAATATAGAACTCAATAAGCTTCTTAAAGGCTAATAAATTTCTCAAAACCTAATTAAGCGTTGCCTGTAACTACAGCTCATTAGTGGTGGTAGCTAATTTAAATGTCTTGATACGTACATTCAGATTATAACGTAAATTAGAATAATGCTCTTAATAAAATTTTAGAATTATTATTGTAATTATTATGATATTAATAATAAAGTAATAAACCAGAAAGAAAGTTCACAATAAATATTAAATGGTATTAAAAGGCGTAACTATAATACTTAAGTTTATAGTTCTTTACTCCAGTTCAAAATAATAACATTTAATATATATCATATATCATATATCACATTTTATGACAGCTTTAGATTAAATTCTGGATAATCGTATAAGTCTAATTGAACCGGCAATAAATAGAATACAATGTGCGTTAGGTATTTGGAGCTGCAGAGCAGCGGACGCAAGGACGAGCTTCGACTTCATTATGTATCACGCCGCGACGGAACCGTACACGTCGAGGCGTTTCCTTTCCGATTAGCCGATGGCGCCTGGCACAGGGTCGCCCTGAGCATAAGCGGCTCGCAGGTCGAGCTGCTAGTCGACTGTCACCCTTTGTACAGGCGACTGCTGAGACCTGGTCCACCCGACACCAATTTCACCCTGCCGCAGCTCCAGCTCTGGGTAGGGCAGAGAAACATCAGGCACTTTCTCTTCAAGGTAAAGCCGCACGTTTTACTGCAGTATAAGTCTATCCGTATTGTTTTCTATTTCTTTTCTATTTAAAGTCAATATCACTTAATCATAAAATTGGAATACTAGAATAAAATTAGGATTTATTTCTGCTAATTTTTAACTTTTATCAGTAAAAACACAATCAGATTTTTGTTTGATTTAATTGAAACATATTTCTCATAATATTCACATACGATGATTTCACACCCCGAATTAAGTTTTCTGTATCATTTTCGCACTACAGGGTGCTTTACAGGACGTCAAGTTAATAGCAGGACCTCACGGTTATCTTTCCCAATGTCCTCAGCTCGACTCATCTTGTCCCACTTGCGGTCAATTTTCGATATTACAGAATACTGTGGAACAGCTAATGCACAATCTCAATGAATTGACTCGTAGGGTGAGTAATTTGTACGTTTATACAAACTCTTATGTCGAAGATATGAGATTTGAATATAAATCTCAATATGAATTAAATGTAAATTACATAGGTATATGTATTGCTATAATTTTATAGTATAATTATGCGGAATGTTTCTTTATAGTTTATGTTTAATGTTTATTTACAGAGAGTGTTCTTCGATAATTGTCAATTTTTTAGGAATTATTCTTGTAGTAAACACATTGCTGCCTTTTATCAATAAAATATAAATAAGACAAATTATTCATGGACATCCTTCCTTTCAGCTAGCCGCTGCAGAGGGCAGGATAAGTAAAGTGGAGGAGTGCGAGTGCCAAAAGTCCTGTAGAGTGAATGGTACTGTCCACGATGACGGCGAAACGTGGTCAAAGGGTTGTCAACATTGTTCCTGTCTTCACGGCGAGGTCGAGTGTATACCTACGTCCTGCACTCCGGTCACTTGCAAGAATCCCATCATTCCTGAGGGACAATGTTGCCCGATTTGTCTCAGTAAGTGAAATATTATACTTTTATTTTTCTCACCCCTTCATATCACAATTCATAAATGTATTTCCTTAATATTCTATAATTTGTGGTAATTTTTAACAAAAAGAAGCTTCTATTAAACCATTGATTTCTAAACCATTAATTTTAAAGCTTTGGCAACACTCTAGGATTCATAACATCTAGGATTCTCATCGTCTTTTGCTGAGCGCACGATACAGCTTATCATTCACATTCCATACATTTCTTGCTTTTGGAACGTAGCATAAATTCTTGGCACCTTGGAGAGAATAACTCTTTCGATTATTCTAATACAGCGTCGCTTTTACGCGAATCTACTCCCTTACTTTCACGCACGCAACTGACCGATTAGCTGACGTAGCGTGTTTCGCGTTCAGTCGTTCGCTTCCGTCTCGTGCCTCACGTTACTTATCTCGCCATTCATATTCGCCTTCACAGGACAATGTTACTTGCATGGCGTAATTTACGATCACGGCGAGAGGGTCTCGCCGAAGCAGTGCGTCGAGTGCAACTGCTACGACGGTAGCTTCACCTGCACAAGAATCGACACTGACACCAAATGCCCACCACTGCCGTGTCCATCCAGTGAGCAACTCAGCGTGGCAGAGGAATGTTGCAAGTTTTGCCCAGGTACGTTTTCATGTTTGGAAAGCTATACGCGGTAATAAATATATTAACGATTTAAAATTTACATATTTTCAAAATGATAAGACATTTAAAGTTTTGTATCAGATATCACAAGTCAGTTGTAAACAACCAGTTAATAGTTTCGTCAACAGAGTATCTTTTTTATAAGACACAAACTCCTGTTGTAAAAATAAAGGAACATTATAAAATTTTCCATTTTCAGACATTAAAATTTAGCGGATTAAAAAATTTTGAATAACACATGTTATAATATCGGGATTGAAAAAATGAGGCAAGCATGAAAAAGCAACAAAGCTTTGCGGAACAGTAAAGAAAGCACAATTCGCATAACTTGCGTGTCATTAACAGCTCTAACCCTCTCATGCTTGGAATTTCTTTTCTGGCCACTTTCAAGTCTTCTTTCTTTTTGCTGGTCTTAAATAAATACGCATATATCATATCATGCTCATCATAAACTAACAGTTATATTAAGAGAAATATTTATATTAGTTTAAATAGACTAAGGTAACTTTAATTCATGAGAGTTTGTTACTCTCTGTTATCTAATTAATTTACTACTAATACAATGTCCATTACGTATGGGAGGGTTACCGACGTCAAATCGAGCGATAATCTGTCTAAAACCGCTAGATCGCTAATTAAATCGTCTAACCTCTGTATTTGCATGGCTAACCCAATTTAACCAGGGGTGGACTACTGCGCGAAGGGCCACAAGTGTCATACTAACGCGTCCTGCCTGAATCTCCAGACGACCTACGCCTGCCATTGCGATATCGGTTTCCAGGGGGATGGTCTTAACTGTCACGGTACCTAACCCTTACCTAACTTACTTGTATAATTAATCGTGCGTGAAGTATATCCGCCGGACTTGTCGGATTTAAGCTTCAGACACAATGGGAATAGTGATAGCGATAGAAATTACACCATTTCAGCCTATCAGAAACTGTGTAATCCGGTGTATCCGATTTCTGATAGATTAAAATCATGTTATTTTTATCGCTATCGCTATTCTCTCACATTGTGTCTGGAGTTTTATTTTCGCGTAAAAAGCATGCGCGAATTTAATGTTGCTAAAATTATTGCATTGAGCTTTTATCTAGTTTTAATTAGAAATGAATGTTTAAAAATTCTATTTTGCTTATTTTTAATAATATGTAATTTACTTCATCTATTTTTATTAATTAAATTAATATATGAATTTTAGTGTTTTTTAAGACGAATCGTTATATTTTTCATCGCTACTTAAAATTTGTTATATAAATTTTTTATATTTTATAAAACATGGTATATATATATATTTCTCAGCATCATTATTTTACATAAAAATATTAAATTATAATTTGTTTTATATAAATTTTATAAAATTATAAGTCTTGTATAAGAAAAGTATTTGCTATAATATTAAATAAAAATTCGTCATATCTTCTTTAACGTCTTATTTTATTTAGAAATTTCAGTTCACTTACACGAATCTTTTTTTTAAATGTGATAAGTTAAATACGAGCATTCGTATGACTTCGTTGATTATATGATCAATGACGTTTTCTTTTCGTCTCGGTCACTCAGACGTAGACGAATGCAACCAGCAAGGTGGATCGAACGGTCACTACTGCAACGCGAACACGAAGTGCGTCAACGTGATCGGCTCTTACACGTGCGAGTGTCTTCCGGGTTACTATAGAATGGACAAGTTCAACTGTGCCGAGCTAGATGAGTGCGCGACTGGTCAGCACTTGTGTGACGAGCACGCCACATGTGTGAACACTAACGGTAGCTACTACTGCATCTGCAAGGACGGCTATACCGGCGATGGTTTCACATGCAAACGTACAGTATATCGCCTTTATGTATCGATAGAGCATACTTTAATGAATAATTTCTCAATATTCAAAGCGACAACTCACAATATTATTCTGAAACTTTTCTTGGGTTTATTTTAATAATTTTATTAAACAAAGAAACAAATTATTGTGTAATAAAACGCAAAGAGAATAATTTTTATTATTGAAATTTATATTAATTTGAATTAATTTTTTCTAATCTAATTAAATGTTTACCATTTTACAACGAATTATACATAGTTATGAGCAATTTATGAAACAATTTATAAAACGTCTGAGTGAATACTCTATCAAATTGTTGAAAGTAGAAAAAAATTCTAACACATCTTCTTTATTGAAACGTTCGTTCTTCGAGCGAGTGTGTACACAAACAATCGCAACGGGGTATTTTCATCCCATCAATAAATAAAATGGTAAAAGTAGATTTACTAAAGTGAAAAATGTTTATTTTTCTTCAACATATCGTTTCGCAAAAACTGAAAAACCAGTGAAAAAATGAAAAGATATTCTCTTCGCTCTCTAAGACTGATTAATCGACTCTTTTGTTCTCAGAGAGTTAATCACATAAAAAAATTATTTTTAAACTAACGATAATAAAATTGTATTAAGTTGCATTAAAAATCGAATCTTAATTTAAATTTTATGAAAAATAATGGAATAGAAGATAATCGCAGTATCTTCACTTTTTAAAGTAAAAAAAGTCTGAATATGAAGTAAAATTGTATTTTTTTCTTTGCAGCTGTGTGCAATCAGACTTGCCAGAATGGTGGCGAATGCGTGGCACCCGGAAGGTGCTCCTGCCGACGCGGTTATATCGGCAACAGTTGTGAACTCGACCTGGACGAGTGTGCCAGCGATCTGCATCGATGTCATCAATCGTCCACGTGTTTCAATATGCCCGGCTGGTATTACTGCCGGTGCAAGCCTGGCTACAGGAGCGCCCTGCATGAGAGCACTCAGGGCACGCAATGTGTCGATATCAACGAGTGCAACGATCTAACGCTCGAGAGGAGGCACACGTGTCATCCTACCGCAAAATGCGTCAACACCGAGGGCGGCTATGAGTGCGTATGCCCACCGGCGAAGGACCTGGAAGAGTCCGGAAAAGAATGCAGACTCAGTGAGTTCACTCGTCGCGTCTACAATCAAGACATTCGTCTCTTAGAGTAAAACTGTTCGAGAATTGTATGGAGAATTGTACGAAAAATACAAAAAATTGTTACCCTACTATATTGTAATTTTAGGTTGCTGGTTCGAAGATCGGGAAGTTAACAATGGTGACACGTTGGCACCGTCCGGAAATCCTTGCAGGAGATGCACATGCCAAGACGGCGTGATCACTTGCAAGGATCCCGTATGTGACTGCAGCGCACCGGGAAGCCACAGGGACAAGTGTTGTCCTCAATGTAATCCCGCCGCGTCCTGTAGGCATCAAGAGCTCCATCACCTAGTCTTCAGAAGCGGAGAACGTTGGATATACCAATGTCAGACTTGCGAGTGCCTGGTAATAAAACCGAACTATAATATATATCTGTCCGCACGACAGACTTGTGAATAAAATAAACGAATTACAAGAATATTTTAAGCAACTGATCTCTTCAGATCACAAACCTCATATCGTAGTTTCATACGTAAAAATGTGATTTTCTTTGAAAAAAAAAGACGATAGTTCGATTTTGAACTTTCTATGAATTATCGTACGGTCTTTTGTAGTACGGCGAAATAGACTGCTGGCAGATGGAGTGTCCACCGGTGACCTGCTCGAATCCCGTAACCGAGGAGGGCGATTGTTGTCCGCGCTGCGAGGACGATCCCTGCGCTCGTGAGGTGTTGGTGAACGGCACCTCGTTCACGGTTCCTAGTCGTCCCCGGCCATGCAGCTACGCCGGCATCGTCCACGACAGCGGCAGCTCTTGGCAGGACCCCCACGACAAATGCACCACGTGCGAGTGCAAGGTAAGAAGAAGGATCGGACGTGTCACATCGCAGGACCCGCGATCGCCGGTCTATGACCTGATCTCATGCGAGATCCGAAGGATACGAATAGGATAAAGGGGGGAATTCGCCGGAGAAGGACGTCATGGGCACGGAAGACGTGAGGATGGTCGCCGCAGAATCTGCTGAGTCCTTTCCATATTCCCATAAACTTTTAATAGCGTTCTGTTTAATTTTAGTAATACAAAATGTGTTGTATAACGCACAATAATAATTTTTTACGTGCGCTTAATAAGATAATGTATTTATGTATTTTTTCATGCCTTCCAAGTAATTGTGACTGTGCAAGGAGATTATCCCAGTCATAAACAAAATATTTGGTGATGTATTTTCTCGATTTTGAATTGTTAACAACGCGACAATGTTACATAATGAAAACATTGAAATGCAGATCATCCTAACGAGATCTTGGTACCCATCGCACTCACTTCTCTTGCGAATTCAAGAGCTCAAGGTCAGTAAATGAAAGGAAATATTGCCTCAATTTAGCCGTGGATCTGTCATGTGCCTATTCAATTGCGCTCGCTGTACTATGCCAATGTAAGATGCAAGAAAATCGCTGTGCAGGCGTCCATCGAATATGTATACGTACATGGCGGAGTATCAACACGCGCAAATCGTATCAATTTCATTTTCCGTTCGTTTCATATTAGATTTCTTCCACGACGATAATTAGCATTCATTCTATCATCATCATCATTATTATTTTTTCATATACAATAATTATTTTTTATTCTAACATTAACGTATTTAAACAAAATCACTAAATTACATGTTAATTTTGCGTATTATTATAATTTTTTTCAAAATAAAAAATTTCTTGTAAAAACATATTCAATCAACGAGAGATTAATTTTATTTTAATTACCGAATCATATAAATACTCGAACGTTTTACAATCCATTATATTAAAATTTCCATCTTCTTAGCATATTCGATCAAACTGTGCGCCATACAAACATTAAATTATTATACACACAAGCATCTATTTATCATTTTACTTTTACTCGCTCTTTTTACTCTCTGTCTGTCTGTTTTACTTGTCAGTAGGTAATCCTCGAATAGTACAAGGTACATACATACTGACTGTCCTCTTTTTTTTTCGCAGTATGCCGTTTGTTTTGGCGGTGTGTATTAACGCGAATCGATTTTGCAAAGCTGAACGCTAAAATTTTATTAACTGTATACCGAGAAAAGAAGAATAATGTTTATGTTGAAATCTAATTTCTCATTTGCATGAATTTAACTAACCAATTGAACTAAAATTATTCATAAAAGCTTCAGTATTTCACAAAAAATATGTACAATATAAAAATATATATGATATCGTATTAATATAATCAAACATTATCTATTTATTGATCTATTCTTTGAATTTTTTATTCGATTAAACCCTTATATTATCTATTATTATAATTGTTAATTTATAATCAATATTATCTTCTCTCTCGGCGTACATTAATGCGTCGTGCTAGCCTTGTCATTATACGATTTCAGCGCTGTACTCACCAATGTAAATTATTCAAACTTCATAGTTTTATACATTATTAGACACATCCAGGGGCGTCCCCAAGCTAGCCTAAGATAAATGTTATTTGTTTTTCAATGCCTGCCTTGCACGTGGCAGCGTTCGTCGTATATTTCTCCTTGTAAAAGGAGAAATAAATATAGCTTAGATTTTTTTAATTAAATCTATTATATATCTTAGATCTTTTTTAGATTATAAAATGATTACCTCCTTCTAAATCCATTCAAATCTTTATATTAGAAAATATTGAGAATTTATTTAATTCCTTTTTAATGTTCCTTTTTAATGTCCTTTTCTAAAAAAGAAACCTGAAATTATCAGTATCTTATAGCGAAATGTAAAGAAAAATGCTGCAATTAATTGGGCGTAATCAGATTTTGGGCAAATGTAATCAAATATCTAGAAGAGCATGATTCGCAAAATAATTCCTTTCTAATAAAAAATATTACTCTTCATATGTGTAGAAATTATAGATATGGAATGCGATCGAATACTGCCACGGCCGTGAGAATCCCGGTTCGTATATTTACGTCAATCTCAGAAAAAAAACTCTGAATTTCGAGAAAGCTCATTGTTCCGCTTCTTTGCCAAGTGCTTCGCTCTCGTCATCGTCATCCTATTATCATCCTGAATATGAGACAAGATATTTGTACCTCAGAACTTTTCGCTTAACTTAACCTCAGTTGCAGAAAATATAAAATAATAATGTTATATGGGGTTTATGACGGATGATTATATCAATAATTTAACAATTTAGAATTTCTATTGTTTATAAAATTTAGGAAATTCTAAGTTTGTACATACATATACACACACTGTTCCTATTTTTGTTCGTATTTTCCATAAAGTTTGATTTTTTTGTAGATTTCATAATTAGGGTGACGATGAAATAATATATATGATGTTTCATACTTGTCGTTTTATCTTTCAGACTTCGAAAAGTGTTTGGAATCTTAAACTTTTCTTAATATAAATTTTTTGAATAAAATTTCTATTTAATTAAAATTCTTTTAAAGTTAATTAAAATTAGCTTCTTTGTTACGTTCGCGGTTTAATTTTCCAAAAGCTTTTAACAATAATTAATTTTCTAACCACCGTCATCAAAATATCTTAAATTCTCACTAATCTGTGGCTAATAAAAAATAACCTGATAAATCCGTAACATCACATATACGCCAAACCGAGATTGAGCCGAGATCTCACGATCGCGCGTGCTTCGGGTCGGCCCTGCATGGATCATTTTATTAGTGTTTACCGCCCGGCGACGATTAATAGAAAACGGACCTGACCTCACAGTGATCGAGTGTGTACCACGACCTTGACCCCGTCGATCCGATCCGCGATCTTCTGATCGCCGGTCGACGACAGTCTAGCATCGTGCCGCACGTTCAATCAAGAGCGGCGGCACGGTTTCATCAGTGGGTGACATTGGCAACGATTGGCCGTGGACCACCAGAATGGAATTCGACAGAGTGATTCCGCTAGCGCCTAGGCCAATCATATTAATCTTCTAAGCCGCGACGATCGCGAATGTGGATCGACGTGGCGCAGAGAAAGGTCCTGGTCACGTATAGGATAAATAGCGAGGGAGGGATATAGAAGGGGGAATTGCGCCAGAAAAACATTGTCTGCCTGAGACTATGCTGTTGTAAATTAACCCCGCCATCTTGCCCGTGATGACTAACCTCATATAGCCTAACAATGGGTATCCTTGCAGGTGCCGTACTGCGCCCAATTGGTGAGCAATAGCGCGTGTTGTGTGCATCGGTAATCACGTCACTTCTACCTCACCTATAATCTCTACTACCTGCCTCTTCTCTTCTGTCTTTATTGTGTGCTGATTAATGTACTACGACTAACGGAGTGCTCGAGTGCTTTCTTAGACCCTTCTCCCCTACCTCTTCTCGTCTACTTACATAGTAATTCTGTCTTATTTTTTTGTTAATTCGAATATTTTATCTTTCCTGCTGCTTTTCACTTTTTTGAAGTTTCTATATTTCGCACCTTTGCTTGATACTTGTTAGTAGTTTTTCTTCTACTAATCCTTTTCTTCTTTTTCACATTCTACTTATTAGGATCACTATCAGTACTATCACTACGTTAATCGCCGCACGTTGATCACCATCCATACAGCACAGAAGCTTATACTAAAAAAAATTTCTGGTTGAAAATGAATGAATCAGAATTTTCTGGTTAAATTTATTAGAATTCTAGTTGAAATAATCGCAATTCTGGTTGATACAATATTTCTGGTAAAATCTACTAGAATTCTTATTTTTACCAGAATAATTATATCAATCAGAATTCTAGTTATCTCAACTAGAATTCTAGTAGACTTAAAATTTCGATTCGTCTATTTTCCACCAGAATTTAATCCAACCAGACCATTTTTTTAGTGTACGGAAACATTGCTACAACGTTTACAATATTAAACTGCAAGATTGGATCGTTGCAATATTGCTGGAATGATCTGTGCTGTATGGGCAGAAGCTTTATCACTATTCGACAATGTTGAAGAATATTATAGATATATCACAAGCACAGGGCATGTGCATTTGGTCGTATTTGAAGGAACGTGTTCTCGACGTGACGTTGACGATCTTTTAGATTTAAGAGCGTAGCAGATTTCGAAATTAGTTCGACAGAATCCATGATATTCATATGTTCACTAAAAATTACTGACTGTTCGACATTTGACAGTTATGAACTATTACGTGTTGGGTCTTATCTTACAATCTAATAGCTAACTTTTATTATCCCAATTATATAGATGATTGATTAACGATGCCCATTCGTTTGTATTTACATTTCTGCTCTTAATCTGAAGCTCTTTATTTGAAATATTCACATTAATAAAAATAACATCTGCACGAAATAATTTGCATGTTTTTTATCGTTCAGTATCGTGCACAATAAATTCGTCGACGAATCGAACGAGAATACGACGTATTATCTTATCTCATCCGTGGAAAGATCGATTGCACGCTTTCGAAATTTGCATGCGTTGACACACACTTCTTACATATTTTATTTCTTACTCTCCCAATGTCGCGCACTATTCCCTCTCACTTTTCTCTTTTTCACCTTTTTTTTATTTACGCACACTCCGAGACGCACGGTCGTTCATGCAAAAAGATAAAAGAGATAAAGGCGATTTCGGTCGGCAGATCTTTCTCATGTCGATCGAGGAGCATGGCGCACGGGGTGGCAGACACGTGTAAGGGTGCAGCCACAATAGAAGGAATTAGGAGTAAGGAATAACGATTTCAACATTGAAAACAATTTCTGGTTGAAAATGGACGAATCAGAAATTTCTGGTTGAATTTATTAGAATATTTCTGGTAAAATCTACTAGAATTCTTATTTTTACCAGAATAATTTTATATATTAATCAGAATTCTAGTTATCTCAACTAGAATTCTAATAAACTTAATCAGAGAGAGAGAGAGAGAGAGAGAGAGAGAGAGAGAGAGAGAGAACTCTGATTCGTCCATTTTCCACCAGGATTACTATTTAATCCAACCAGACAATTTTTCTCAGTGAACCTATCATCAGAAATCGGATACATCGGAATACACAGTTTCTGATAAGTTGAAATCCTTATTCCTGATTTCTCATTCCTTCTACTGTGGCTGCACTCCACATACATATATTCACACACACGCGCGCGCACGCACACATGTGCACACAACACATATACAGACTGCGTCTTGGATTCGCGATTATGTTTGTTTGTATGTCTCTCTCTTTCTTCTTTTTTTTTTATTTTTTAAAAGAGTCGTTGTTGCACCTGAGCCTCCACTGCACCCTCCTCTGATCTGCATTCGAGATTCGGTAGAAGCACCAAGAGGTCTTTTTCTTTCTCTGTATCGACTTATCAAGCATCGATTCTGGCAAGATAAAAGTGACTCGCACAGAGATGCGAAATGTGAACGATAAAATACCGAGGCTAGCATAGAATCAAGCTATAATACGTAAAAGAATTAATTTCATAGGGAATTCGATTGAAAGCACTAGTACACACTGGTGCGTATTAGAGTTGTTGTACACTTATTTGAGTATAAAAATGAAATGCAAATATTTCGAATTATGAAATACATATTTTACCTACTAGTAATGTTATGGCCGCAGCACGGATTCTTGCATAACGTATAATGCATAATGCATAAGGGAATCAACCAATCGAAATTCTTCTTTTTCATGGAATGGGAAGAGAGAAAAGATTCTAATTAGTTGATTCGCTTATGCATTATGCATTATGCGTTATGCAAAAGTCTGTGCTGCGACCTTTATGCCCGTGCCTTGCCGATACCCATGGCATATGCAAGCGAGCGCGTTGCCGAGACAACCAGCAAGTCAATTGTCTAACAAGATAGACAGATTTGGATGTGAGCTGTCAGCGCGTTCGGACGTATCTCTCGATTGCTCCATCTTATATCTTTCGCGGTGTTCTATTTTGCATTCTTGATCAATAAACGCTTCTTGTTCTTCTTCTTAACATTCATGTCGTTTATTTCTGGAGTGCGTGTGCGCGTCTACGAACGCGATCTCGTAAATCGGCCGCGCGGGCGAAACAGTACAATAAAATGTATTGGATATTTCACGATTTAATTAATTTCTATATTTATTTAGAGAGAAACAATGTTTTTTTTTTATTTTACGTTATTTTGTGTACGACGGCTTTAATGTGCATCAGTGCGCACTGAGTGCGTCTAATCGAATTAGCTTTTAGATTTTCTCTTAGATTTTAAATGAAATTCCATCACCAAAATATATAGATATATTTAGAGAGTTGTAGAATATTGTTTTATATTAATGATCGTCGTGCAAGTATTGTGTACACATATGTATACATACATTATAAAAGTATCCTGCCAGGATCGTAGCGGAAAGTAGTGGAAACTTAGAGATTTGTCGCCGGGTATCAAAGACATACTATGGAAATTCATTGTTTTGCCCCCTTTCGAATGTCAGCATGAGTGTCCTTACAGTTATTGTAATTGTGATTATGACCACTTAAATCGTCTTCTTAACTGAGAGAAAAGGACGCCGCCAGTGCGGGTGCGAGGAACATCGCAAGGAAAGTTTCAAGGGAAGTAAAGCGGGGGTCGATTTTTGCACGTTGGTTTATTATCTCGCCACGGCGGAACTGATGCGGTATTGTTCTACGAAACAATGAATTACATACTATGGACACAAGTACCTGCCTCACTACAGGTTGGAAAGTCTTGGTGCATTGAGTAATCGATTGATAGTTAACCCATTTGTTAACGTCGTGGTACGTAGAAAAATATAAAAGATTCCATTATATATTTTAATCCATTTATCACTAAAATAAAAATTCTTTAATATGTACACAACACGAACACAAAGTTAAATTATATCATTTATGAGCAAAAAATTAACAATAATCTGATCGATAAAATTTCTAATATTATAAAAGGTACAAGAAATGGGTTAATTATGTAACTTCTATGATTCAAACATTTTCTCTCTTTGTAAATATTAGAATAGCAAAAATGTCTTTTTTAATTAAATAATAAATTAGTATAAGACGCCATGATATTCTATTACTGTGCAAAGAATAATTCTGTATAGTAGTTAAGAAATATTCATTTTTGTTCGGAGCACACGATCGGTTCACGATCGCAAAGCAACTTCATGCTCACATCATTTCGTATGTTTGCATTGTTCACTTTCAATATATCATTCTTACCACGGTACCGGTTCTCTCACGAATCACGTACTCTCATGAATCATGCTGGCCAAGACTTTTCAATCCCGAATTGACAAACCAAGTCAATAATTATGAACGAAAAATTCTCTCCGCCGTGGCTAACCCAGTCTCCCACGAACCTCTTCGTAGGACGGGCAGCTTTGCTGCAGCTACGATTATGGCTGCGCTGGCGATTTGGGCAACGACAAACAGCAACGTTCTTCAATCGCTGTTCCTGAGCTTCTCATACGCCATCCACCGGACCATGCGGTCCAGTCGCTGGTCAACGGTGCACCGGAAGCAGCTCTACCAGCAGCGGTCACTGACACATCCGGCACCACACGCACCATCACCACTTCCTCCATCGCGAGCACCACTTCTCCTGTCTCGTCGCTCTCGCACTACTCGTCATCCTCCAGCATCAGCAACGACAACCCTCATGATCTCAGGCAAGACCACGCAACGGGCTCGCACATTTTGGCCATGTCGCGAGCCCAGCAAAGAGACATGGCCTATCATGCCATCAGATCGCAACAATACCAGCAACAAGCGTCGACCACGAGACACCAGCAGTTCATTGCAGGCTCGACGACGTCGTCGACGGCATCAGAACGGTCCTCAGCGCCGTCGACGACGACGACGACGACGAGAACGCCGTCCGCGACGTCCATCGGCGGATCAACGTTGTTGCGACGCGGTCAGTCATCGAATACCATCAATCATCACGGCGGTGCCGCCTTTTCCTCTTCCTCGTCGTCATCATCATCGACTCTCTCTGTGGTCTTGGCAACCTCAACGATCGAGGAGCCCGATCTACTACCCGCGAGCGTCCCCGTGCAAAATCCGATCCGCCAGCTGGTCGGTCGCCGTCGCAAGGACAGCAGAAAGTCCATTGTCCTTGACAGCGCTACTTGAGGGCCGTGGATCTAGAGGAAGATAGAAAAGAACGAACGCGCGACACATTTGGCAAGGCATTCCAGAAGGGAAACCCGAAGAATCTCCCATAGTCGTCCGACGCACGTTGCCTGTCTATTACATTGTCGGCAAAAAGGGGGAAATGAGATCGATAGTTAGCGAAAAGAAGATACGGGATCATTGATGACGTAGGCGATGTTTGCGGAGGATCGGTGCCACGAGGAAGATTCGTTCCTCTTTCTGGAACCTGTTTTAGGAATTCGTCTGGCATTTCCGAGGTCAACGCCTCGTCAATGGAGCTAAATCGACGATCGCATCACTGACCTTGATCCTAGTCCAGCTAGATTCTAGGTTCTTAAACTAAGATCGAAGTCGCTGATACTGTCAAGTTCGTGTTGTTTGCGATCGAGTCGTTTGCGGGTGAAATCACCTAGTCGCTATTGACATCCGGACCTAGAACAGCCGCGGGCCGGGCTTATGGCTGAGAGCGCGTACGCGTCCAAGACGTTCGCTTTTCCGCTTGAATTGCTCGCTCGAGCCAGTGACCTTCGTCTTTGGTCGCTGTCGCCGAATGAACGTTGAGATGCTACTCATTCTTCGAGAGATAATCGATGCGAAAATGACTTTCAAGATCAACATCAAGAGTTTATGCACGATGATCAGCTTGCAAATTTAATGAATATGCAATAAGTATTGAATACAATAGCATGTGGTTCTCTACTGAACCAAAAATGCAGGTTAATCTGAATTGATTCCATTTGTAAATTTTGGCTAAAAGCGATATTACCTGGATATTGACTTCTTACAAAACTTGTTTACGCCTCTTATGCCCATTTCTACCAATATAGATTAATTTTAATCTCGGTTCAACTTACTCTTCGTCTTTTTCTAATCTTTAGAACTAGAAAAAGACAAAGATTAAGTTGAACCGAGATTAAAGTTGATCTGCGTTGGTGGAAACGGACCTTAGAGTACATTATAAATAACAGTATAACAAAAGAACTTTGTATTGTTGATACGAATAAATTAGAATTAATAAGTAAAGTATCTATACATAAGAGTGGATGAGAGTTCACACATCAGAGAGTTGAAGGCTATATATATTTTTTGTGAACTTCATGAATAACGTAATATGCAATTTAAAAACGAATAAAATTTGCTTATAAATCAATTGTTTTCTTCTTACATAACTATTATACTACAACAATTGTAACATTATTAGTGAACTTACAGGATTGATACTGGTTATTAATTTGCTAATAAAAAATATTGTATAATTTGCAATTCACATTTTCACGATTTGATTATACCGAGCGTAAACATTGTACCATCATATTTTCACATCAAGATTGCGCATAAGCGCAATAAATAATTACGTAACGATATGAGTATCAAATAAGTATTATAAAATAATTGCGTGTAGCCAGAAAATTTCTAAATACTCCAAGCAGAAATATCTCGAATTCATACGAATTGATAGATTCGTAGTATAAACTATTTTGATGTTGATTTTCGGCATCGATTGTCGATCGAAACTGTGTCACGCGTCCTCCGTGGATCGAGCATCATTGAGCGAACCGAGGGTTGATTCGCTTCCGCAGAAGAAGCTCCTTTCGCGTATTTGATTGAACAAGTAGCGCACAATATTTGGGCCTTATAAAGTAAATTGTTGATGTTCCGCTAAACCACATAAACATTTGTATGTATGTATGTACGTAAACGACGGCAAAGCAGGGGCGATATATATGTTTGTCGTAAGGAATTGATCTCCGACGGAGGGGAGGACACACACAGAGTGATGTATATTATATGTATATATTATATATATATTATATATATCTATATATATACATATATATACATACAATATACATATAAAAAAGGTAAACCGTATGTATTATATTATACCATGTACTATATATGAGTAATTCCCGCGAATCAAAACTGAACGCACCGACTGTCAATCGTCAATACCGATGACAACGCGGGTGACTCTATTACGCTAGAAATATCCATTATGGAGGATCATATCTCGTGACAATATAAAGCGATATGAGGCCCCGGAACATATACAATCATCGTAGCGTGCGTATCCGGCGATAAAAATAGTTACGCTTGTGTGAGAGAGTACGTTTAAGGATAATAGGATAGACGCGATCCTTAAATTCGAAGAGAATTCAATCTATCTTCTAAGGATTCGGCTCGATCCGATTCCCACGTTATCCTTAGTCATCCTGCAGGAGGCAAACCTATGCTCGATTCACGGCTGTCGAATGAGGTGTCGGAATGCGCCACCGAGAGACAGTGGTTTTATAACTCAGTGTGGCAATAAAAGATCTAGCATCGTTACGTGGCAATCGTTCATCATTTAAAGCCCATTCTACATTAGACGCAAGCCGATCGCAAGTTTGTTGCGGAAAACTTGCGATCGGCTTGCGTCTAATGTAGAATGGGCTTAAGATGCCGAATGAAGAGTAGTAGGTAACAATTAAATAAACGATTCGATTCTTATATCACAGTTGTAAAACAATTTCTGCGGAATGCAATTAATGTCAATTGAAAAAGCGAATTTTGTAGATGTATTGCATACTGTAGTTAAAAGGCCGTACCGAGGAAGATCAGATCCTTCCTGCCCTCAGACGAGGTCAAAATCAAATATGTCCGTTACTCCGACGTTCACAAACGATGGAAGGCTAAGCTAGACTTTTCCTTCGTGCATTTTGCGATCTATGAAATGCGCGGAGTTGACGGATTTTAACCTTTTGTCTGCGTTGGATAATTAAGCTCTCTCGGTGCTAAGTTCCGCAGAAAGACTGCCGTTCTTCAGCATTTCACCGTTCGCAAACTGTGCATTTGTAATAGAGTTGGTTCTTGCAGAGTTAAACGTAAAGTAATTTTCGTAGCAAAACGCGCGTACGTGAATTGAATTCACGATATAGATATACGATAAAAATATTCCCCTGAAAACTTAATTTGTTATCACTATTTATTTAATATAACGAATTAATGATAATTATAGAAAGTATCGAGTCTCTGAAAATGTCATTTACGTTCTCTTCTTTCTTTCAGCAATTCGTCATTAATATGTTACCGACTGCCGCATCATTTTACGCATTCACAGATCTCAGAGCAATCAAAATCCGTCAGAGCCCTAAGCACGGACATCCACGATTCGCATCAACGCGTAAACGCGAGTTGGTTGTTGACGTCGTCATAGACACTATCTAATAGACATTCGGAATTATTACATGATTTGAGCGTAGTGCCGAATAATAATTAACCAGAACCAGAAGTTAAGCATTTGCAACTCGCCTACGAGCAATAGCCTAAGCGATGTATTTATAATCGAGATAATCGAAGACGCGAGAGCAGACGAGATGACACTTGGCCCACCTAATTTTAGGGATTACGTCTTAGCCGTAATGAGGAAGGGCCTAGCTAAACGTAATCATTTTTTCAACTCCGAGCGATGCATGGGAAAAATTACCAACTTTTTCACCATGCCAATTATAAGGTCTCCCGTTATGTCAGTCAGATATCGGACGATGAACGTACCGGCTGGCTTGATTCTTTATCTCGCTCAACCCAACATGACCACTACGACTACATTCCTCCTTGACTAACAATAAATAGGCACTAATGAGAGAAACATATATATATTATAAATAAATAAATAAATAAATAATTGAATATGCATATACGGAGTGGCTCTGCTGCTTATGCCGTTTCTTTCATCCGCGAATTCTTTCATCGACTTAAAAAACGGCTTCTATATATTTACTATTACATTTTCAATAAAAAGATATCGTTAAAGTAAAGAATATTAATATAACAAAAAATATTTATACATTATAAAAAAATTTTTTTCATCTTAATTATTGTAATTTAAAAACTATTGAAGTCATCAAAGATGCGCTGAAAGAAGATGCAATAGAGAAGCAGAGCATCCTACATATATATATTCATATTATTGTATATAAATATATACGGAACATACGGAGTACACGTACGAATGTACATGTATACATGGACATAACAGAGAGAAGCGACAAGAGAGAGAGAGTTAATTCGTAATTAAGTAGGACTTTAATGAATCTCCAAGCGGCTATTAGTGTTCATGAAAAAGAGAAAAAAAAGTCTCTCGCAGTATCTGAAAACTCAACGGTAATTGTTCGTTCAATGTGCAATAATTTAATAGTAACACCGCTTAATTTGTAACCGACTAATTGAATCGAAGCGATGCTATCGCGTTTCTTCGTGGCCGGACGGACAATTATATGTGAGAAGAAAAAAAAGATAAAGATCGAAAAATGCGTCGACATTATTTCTCCGGCTCGAATTTGTCAGCTCTACGCTTTGCGATGAAATAATCACACATTACAATATTTATCCAGAGAATATTTTTAAAAAATATAAAGAAGCGCTTAATCAAATTTCTGTCAACTATGTTACTCATGACAATACGAAACAATACGAACAATATTGACAGTATCTTTAGAAGTTTAAAAAATACTGCCAATTTGGAATACTATTTTACCATTGTCTTGTCATAAGACACAGAATGTCGTATAACTATTAGTACAGATTCTGATTGCTTAAATATATATATTTTAAATTATTAAATCGAGTTTGCTTCGTAAAAATTAATAGGGACCATCATTTGTCACATGTTTTTCGTCAATGTTCAATATTTTGATAAATAGGATTTTTGTGCAGAATAAAGTAAAGAATAAAGAGAACAATTTTTTACTTATTTATATCTTAGAATTTATTTATATGTTGAAAAATTTAACTTTTTGTTAATTTAATATCATTTTATCAAAATATTTTATTTATTTCGATGCAAAAGAATGTTCAATATTTAAACTTTTTATTTTATCTTTTATTTTGTAGCATTTAAATATATATTGAGAATTTCTCTATGTAATTTTTATGACATGCGATATTATCGCAGAATTGATTACAGCTAATTAAAAATTAGAAACCTAAAATATAATCTGAGAACTGTAACAAATCCAACTAGCATTCTTGACTAATTTACTTGATTTCTTGCATTACTTACGATTTGATAATTTTTGTTTGTGTTCTGTGATCTTCTTGTACTCTCTGAACCATCTACTTCGCTAGGTTCTTACTAGTTCTAGTTGATTTATTATTATCCAATCAATCAGCTACTTACCTATAAAACAATCACAAAATAATTGTAAATATTATGAAGTTGAAGTTCAAGTTGTCTTTAAGAAAAATGTCACATTTTACAGTTATATATATTTATCTTATAACTACAATATTTTCGTAATTTACAGAGTTAAAAAAATTACGGAGATATTTGCAATTTCCGAAAGGAAAAGGAGAAGAGACAATGCGCAATTATGGTGAGATTGGACAAAACGGGGAGAAATTCGAGCTGAGAAAATATGAATGACGTCAAACGATACACGAGACACACATAGATACACATAGACACGATTGAAAACTAGAGATAACCCATTATGTCTCAAAATCAAATTCTTTCGGAATTGAAATAGTCAATAGGAAACTAATAGATTTGTCAGTAGAACAAGATAGCGTCACTTTTTTCAAACACTCTCGTGTAAGATTTGCATCAAATTTTTTTCAATCAGATAGTTCGAGATGCATTAATTATTCTAATAAAATAAATAAAATAATAGAATGAAAACAGAGTTTTTTGGTTTAATTCTTCTTCATTCTTGTTTTATGTATTAAGTAACAGTGTACGTAAACTATTAAGACAACTTAACTGTTAAATTAACAAGCTAACTGACTCGTATTGCGAAATCTCACAAACTTTTATCAGATTCTATTAACAAATCTTACATGATGGGATATAACGGGTTATGCTCTGCGCCTTAAGCACTTCGTACATATGCATGAGCAACATAGCGTGAAGACGCGGACACGCCGATCTGTTGAAAAAGAAGAATTAGGCTAGAAGGAAAAATGAGAAGAATAATAGTATAATAATAATTATAATAATATAATAACATTATTAATATATTATTAATAATAACATAACAATAACAATAAATAACGCTGTTACTCTGATTGTATATAGTTCTGTAATGTTATATATAGTACCATATAGGAACGACAAATATACTATAATTAATTAAATACACGATACACACCGTACACCAGGGCGCGCACCTGCGCGAAACAATCGATAACGATTAATTGTATCTTAGTTATTTACAACCAAGATAAAAAAAGAAATTGAATCGTACGAATTTACGTACGGAGTAAATGATGGGAAAAAGGGAGGATAGTTGAAGAGGCGTTAAAACATAATATTGTTCGCGTTGCGACATTTTCTACAAAAATCGTTTTCTTTTCAATGAAATATTTTCAATTTGAACGGCGCGATATGCATGAATGTAGTCGATGCTTATCGCGAAGGGCATAGGTAAATTCATTTAATGGATTAAAAATCCATTTCGTGTTGCTCTTACTAGTGAACTGTTATTTAAAAAATTTACGTTTCAAGTAACTATTAATAATATAATCGATTTCGTAGAATTTCTGTTGAAATACAATTGATATTTCACAAGATTTTTCTGCTATTATTATTTGAATATTTACAAGTGAATGATGGTACAATTATAATCTTACGTTCTGTTAGAAATTTGTAACATTATAGTTTGCTTAATTATTATTTTATCATATCATCTGACTGCGCAATCAGTTTTCTTCATATCATTGACATATAATTAAACATTAAGAAATGTAATTTATTAAACATATCAAATAAGTTATTCTACAATACGAATTTAATATCTTAAGAAATTAACTTTTTAATATTATAATTGGCTTTTATATTGCGATTTTATTTCGTTTAAATATTTTATTGTTATCTTCCCTCCAAGTAAATGCTAATTACAGAGAAAAAAATTTTTATTTTTTTGCCCTATGCCCTTCGAATAGTATTCAATTGTCTACAACGTAAGTAGACATGTGACTTAATCATTATTAACATATATGTAAGTATAAATGATAAATCATTTTCGAAACGTCAACGTTTATCGATAAATGATAATTGACGATGGAGAACAATTACATGATTAGTGCTGCATACTTTATAAAGTCAATAACACAGAGATTGATCTCTTGTTTTAAAAAATTTGAATTAAACAATATAGCTTTATTCCACGAAATAAAAAGGGAAAGGAAATCTCGCCGCCAAGGCAAAAAGAGACACAAAAACCTTTTGTACGATTTCGAGATCTTCTTTGTATATAATAATTAATCAAAAACGAATTTTGTGAAAATTGTATGTGCACAATCAACAGTTGTTAAACGGCGATAATTATTTCGATTTGTCTACAGGATGTAATTATTTGGAGAAAAAAGAAATTACCACATTATATCACAAAAACAATTAAATCATCGATGTAAAATATTCAAAAGTTTAAAAACATCAATCAAACATTCGAGTCAATTCTATATAACAAGTAAATAATTTTGATTGTAAACATATACCGAATATTGACCTCACATAATGAGAATTACTTTTGAAAATATATCGGCCTCTTCAGATTAGCAATTTGTAAATTTATTTAGTAAGGTGATATTTTTAGAGAAATAAATCAGGTAGATAGGTCGATAGATAAATCGGTACCTAAAATCAGGACGGCGATAGACAGAGTCAGACTCGCGTATCATAGTGAATTTCTATGTACATAACGTTCATTATCGCATATCTCGGAGCTTAACCCCTTAAACGGACTTGACAAGTATGCTCTTCGCGAACTCAACACTGCATTATGTAAAGAGTCAATAAGATCGTTCCCAAAATTCCTCAATCTACACAAATACGTTTTACATAAAATAATCTTTAGCCGTAGCCTAATCAATGACATAAATATCAAACGATGAAAATATTTTACTAATCGGTCCACTTTGGAAGCTGGACGGAAATATAACAAAGACAGGCTTTCCCTCGAGGATTAATAATAATCGGCTTCAGATGTGAATAGAGAGGATGTGAATAGAAAGTTTCAAGGAGAAAATGATCCGTTCGATTTTCACCTTACGGTGATGAACTCGAG
This sequence comes from Trachymyrmex cornetzi, assembly GCF_001594075.2. Classification (NCBI taxonomy): domain Eukaryota; kingdom Metazoa; phylum Arthropoda; class Insecta; order Hymenoptera; family Formicidae; genus Trachymyrmex; species Trachymyrmex cornetzi. Next base: position 1,092,162 of record NW_017297680.1, read on the forward strand.
TCATTTGTGCAACCTAGTGAAAGCTTTACGTGTGCCTCATATGATCAACATTACTATCAGTGCAAGTAATATTACCATGACTATGAAATAAGCTCTATTCAATCGGTAACACCCTCGATAGTCAAGATTGTCAAGACTGTTAAGCATTGACAGTAATCGAAAGCGTTCGGAATTTCGTAGCTCTATTTAATATTGAAAGATACTGTTACGTTTGATTATAATAGTATGTCTAATCAATACCACAAATAACTATTACAACGACTACCAGTAAGCTCTTATTATGGAATACGAAAAGATCAACTATCGAGAACGATTATACTATTCCTCGTTCACTTTTTTATCACTTTCGCATTGTCTAAGAATCAGAAAATCGATGGAAATTGTTCTTATTATCCTGACGAAGTGGGAAATGATCGTGTCTTCTATTATACGGGAAAACTACTAACAAGGAACTATCTAATTTTGTCCAATTTTTTTCCACAAAATATGTTATTAAACATTTAAATTTGAGAGATTCTGTATTTCTTATTGATGCGTAATTTAAAAGATGAAACAACCTTCAAAAACTTCGACGCTAAAATCTTTTGACATTTTCGAATTTATTTATTCTATTAAAAAATTTTGGATTAAAATTTAATTGGTGTTTAAGCTAATACAAGCTTTAGTTTGTTATTTTAATTAGCTTTTGCTGAAAAGCAAAAAACAAATAGTAAAATTATTCCACTGCTTACTTTTAATTTTGATCTCCCCGTTCTTTCAAAATTATTTAAACCTTATTAGAAAAATATTATAGTATCTTTTTTTAATCAGTCATGTAAGAATTGACTTATTATATTTTTTTTTTCTAAAAATAGGATATTATAACATGATATTCTGTGAATTACTCTAAAAAATTCTAATACGATATTGTGTAATGTCCAATTTCTTTATCTCTAGATAATCCAAGAGATAGATCCCAGAGTGCAATGGAGATATCTCCTGCATAAGGATAATTATCCGCAACTTGTTTGGAAGTGAAGAAATTGAGCTTAAGTGTTTCTTTATGTTGAAGCAGTGATAAAAGCTATAAGAGCGGCGATAAAAACTAATTTAAAAAATCTATATTTTTCTTCGGTATATTTATAATAGAGTTGTGATAACATATTTATAACTATTAACTAAAATATTGGATCAGTGCAAAAGTTCGTACCCGATTTATTATTCAAAGTTCAAACAGCTGCAATTTTGTTAAAAATAAACGAAATTTAAATTTTAAAAAAGGGTTTTAAAGCTTGAAATCTTTACTTTTGAATAGTTACTATATTTTTTGAGTTTATGTGAGTTTTGTAATTTTTACATATAGAAAACTACGAGCTGAAAAAAAAATGAAAAATTTTCTTTTCACTTTGTAGATCTATAGCGTGTCCAAAAAAAATTTGAAAAAATTTTCGACCCTGTCGTAAAAGCTTGAAGCTTTCCCTACAAAATCGTTTTTTAAAAATGTTTCTATGATTTTTTGTTACTGAGTTGTTGCAAATTAAATAAAATCAATATTTTGACTTTGCTCATAACTCTATCAAAACTATCACAATTTTTAAAAATAGATTCTAGAAAACTTAAATTCTCTCATCAGATAGAGTAAGATTTAGATTTTATTTTATTTTTAACAAAAATAGCAGCTGTTTGAAGTTTGAATAATAAATCGAGAACGAACTTTTGCACTGATCCAATATTATTCTCGAAAATGAGTGATTTAGAAAAAGAATTACTATTATTTTTAAATATTAAGTACTGGAAAATGTTTGTGAATAACACCGTCAAAATTTTTTAATTTTTATTTCTGACTAGTTCAGTCCTAAAGCCGAACGTTACGCACTATACAAATAGTTATGAAATGAGGAGTAAGAATCACAATAAACATGAACAACACAATATTTCAATTTCAAGTCCAAAAGTAATTTTTGACGTGTGTTAGATTTCGAAAAGTATCTGCAATAACATCTTACATAATGAGGAAAATTACAACTAGCAGACTAGATAATACTTAATAAGATGTGCAGAATATTGACGTCTTTACGCAAACGCATTCAAGCGTTTTGTAATATTGAAAGTTTGAAGATAATAATAATTCTTCTCCTAAGAGTCAATCATTTTTTTAAACAATTTACCTTAATTAACAGATAAAGAAATATACTATTACAAACATCAAAGTAAGATATATTTAATTAGCTTTTATCATCGCTCTTATCGTCAGTCTTATAGCTTTTGTCACTGCTCTAAAACAAATGCATTCTAAGATATCAAATATATTAAAATCAATTATGCATAATGAGACTCTTTTTTATTAAAAATAGCCTCTATAGGTATAAGCCTCTAATAGTATTAGCCTCTAATAGTATTTATTTTTGTTCTATAACTATATTAAATATTAAATTCCAATCGATCCTATAATTTTTATTCTATTTTTTTTAAATTATTGTATTATGACCGAAGACAATTAAATAAAATCGAAACATCTCGTTATATCATTATCGATTATTTTAATAAATTTGATTTTATGATTTATTGCTACTAATTTTATTTTTTTCGCTTGTTTATTGACCTTAATTTTATTTTAGTTGCTTACACAAACCTTATTTTGTTAAAAATAATAGATAATAAAGAGCATATAGACCAAACCGCAGGATGTTATTGCAAATTATATTCTATTTATTATTTAAATACATGTAAATCTTTCAACTGTTATCCAGTCATCTTCAGTACAACAAATTGCTAGATAGACGTTAATTTACAAAAATTAAATTAAATTATTATGATAAATAGATAATTTGCAATAACATCTTGCAGTTTGGCCTATATGCTCCTTATTGTTTATTATTTTTGACGTAGTTCAAAAAGCTAATTATCATTATACTTGCTTATTTTGTTATTTTATTTAACCTTGGTCAAAAAGCTAAAAGCAATGCTACAGTTATTATTCCATTCCTTATTTTTAATTTTTATTTTTCCGTTTTTTTCCAAAATTAGTTAAATTTTATTAGGAGAATATTATAGTATCTTTAATCAGCTCTATACATTAATTGATTATATACTTTTCTTTTTAAATATAGAATATTGTGATGGCATTCTACGCAATCACTGTACAATAAAATCCAATATGATATTGTATAAGTGTCTTATGAGTTATCAAATCTAATGAAATGATTTATTACAGTGAAGTTAATCGAAGAAACAAGTTTTAGACGAAAATCGTATTACATTAGAAGAGTCGTTGAATTTATTTACGTATCATTTTTGAATAATTTTACATAATAATTAATTTAATCTCTTTACATTTTTCTAAAAGATAAATTATATGTATATGTAAAATGAGTAAATTAATTTTATAATTAAAAATATTATAATTTTCTTTTAATAAAGTTTAAATATTTATTTTAAAAAACGAGTGAAATATTTTTTGTAAAAAACAAAATAAAAATTTTGTTATCATCATTTAATTTTATGATTAAAATGAAGCAACTCTGATTTAAAAATTAAAAGTTAACTCATTTGAAAATAATTGAATCATACGTTATTAACTTTTTAACTTTATTATTTAACTTCTGTCTTTTTCTAACTAGTTATCATCCTCTATTAACAATTCAGTTAATAACATATTTCATAAATAGAAAAATTGGCGCTTAAATGATGTTCCTTGTTGATAGTAATTGGCATTATCATCACTGCCGGGTCTAATGCTGCTTATCGTGTTAATTTATATATCAAAATGTAAAGATCACTATTTTTTCGAGGGAAACTCAAAAGCAGATCATTGAAATATAATATTGTTTCTTGCATAAATATTCCATTATTCATGTTTCCTATCCAGAACAAAATTTGCAAATAAAATTATGTTTAAACATTTTCAATTTTTTATAAGTAATAATTAATATATACATATAAATACAAATTAAGCATTCTGATTTCATATTAAACTATGATGATTTCTATACTCGCTACGTAACAAACTAAAGAGAAACAAAATTGATTATTCAGTAAAGATCATTGTTAACTCAATTGTGAAAATTAATACAGTATATCGAGTAGACATGATTATGGCCCTAACTAGCGCGCAAACTTTATCAGAGAGAGTACTGATATTTAATTTTATTCGCTTATGTAAAACCGAAACTATTTCAAATTTCGATATTTCTGTAATATCAGTTCTTAAATTAAAATCTTCAGAATGCACATTTTGGAAATAATTAACTTAATATTTTAATTAAATATTTTAATAATATTTTAATTGCAAATTTAATATTTTAATTTAGCAAGATAATCACATTTATATATTTCTGTTAGATAATGTTATTATGCAAATATTAAAAATATATCTGCAATGTAACTACCTAAACTTATGCAAAGATTAATGAATATATTCAGTACTAGTTTTATGTAAATCAGTGATAAATTTTTGACCGATCATTTCATTATAATGTAATACATTTAGATAATTTATTACATTATAATGTAATATATTTAGATTAATAATATAACTTTATTTAAGAACATTATAAGAAAAATCTGTCATGCGAACCTTCAAGAACAAATGGTGCGCGTATTGTTGTGTTCTAGTCTGTACTACATCGAACATCGATTGTTGCCATCTTTATAAGACCATCGCGACGATTATCTATAATCATCAATATTGTGGATGACTATACAAATAAAAACAAAACAAAGATATACTAAAAAAAGCTATGTCACTCTTGCACAGGTGCACTTCAACTCGATAATGTCGGCAAGAAAGAAAAAAAACTGACTTCATTCGAAAGTAAATCTAACATCTCGATAAATATAATATTAAGCTTCAACAAAAATATAATCAGAAAATTTGTTTTAGAAAAATTAGAGGTATAAATAATTTTGAAAGAGTTAGATTAATAATTTTTCATATAATATTGAAACCATGAAAAACTAAATTATACTGTCATCAATAATTATAGTTTTAAGTTAAATTATTTAATTAAAGATAATTCGTAAATAATAACATATTCATTAGAGATTCATGAATAATATAATATTCATAATTATAATTTGCAATTATAACAAGATGATTTTTACCTTTACAGATAACATGAACTTGTCGGCCAATTATATAATGGTCGACCTTGCCGACAATTCTCTGTCATATCATCAATGCAAGGCTTTATTAGTTAACCGATCTCAAGCCTTCTCCCTTCTCCCATCTCTCCCTACGTCGCACGAGTCTCTTCGAATAAACAAAATGTCCTTGGCTAGCTTGGGATAGTAATTTTCAAATTGCATTTACATAAAACTCGTAAAATTATCGGGCTTGATGCGCGCTGAGGAGGTAATTTATAAAAAATATATAAATTATGGATTTTCACAAATCTAACGTTTTGTGAAAAGCGTGCCGTAATTGTCGCCAATAATTGAAAACAATGATCGCCGATTTAAATTTAATACTAAACAGGTGTAAAAAAAATTATTATTTATCATCAGAAGTCTGCTTTTTAAGATAATTTTTATTTTATCGCTATCCTTTTATCGATTGCACATATGTACATCATCAAATATACATTTTTTTTAAGCGATGAAATATATAGGAATTAATAGTAATTCTACATTATAATCACATTTGATAATATAATATGTTATTTATGAATATGATATATTGATATTACGTACTCTAATATTTTATAATATTAGAGTATACTATATATTTTATAATATTATTTTATATAATATTTTTGTACTCTAATATTTTAAAAAGATTTAAGGAAATATTCTAACTTTATAATTTAATATATTTTTCTTTTATATATTTTTAATTATATTAATATATTATCATTTTTAGAAATATGTTAATAAAGGTTTGCCCTTTTGCATCGGATATCTTATTACAGAGAATAAAAGTGTCCAAGAAATATTTTACGAAATACACATCCGTCGATCACGGCGACGTTCTCCACGCTTCCATGCTTGTTACGCGACGAATGTTTCTATGTACGTGTACAATGTTAACCTGATAGCCTGCGAATTGCTGTGCGGCGAATCGCGCCATGTAGGAGTATAATGGGGTTCATCTCTTGTCTAGTCAGGGTTATAAATAAATAAATTTGTCATTTAGTCATTTCACTCTTATCGCTGTGAATACGTAAGATACCTTCTTTTTTGTTCATCGAGAGCCCGAACGAGCGGACGGAATTAATAATGATTTCCATAGATACGTCAAAAGACGATAATTAAATGTATGATGCGATCGTCCATATTAATGTGTTACCATCGATTGCTATTATTATTACTTGTCATTATTATCGAATGCAAATTATTATGATTGCGACTATTATTATCTATTAGTTACTCACTACAGCTATATAATACCTTTGTAAATGAGAATCAAGACACACTGAGGGCTAGGGAAAAGAGAAACTTAATAAATTGAAATTCTATTAACCCAAAGGCGTTTGACTGTTATTTAAGTGTATTTATTTTATTCCCAACAGCGATGAAAAAACATTAAAGAAATAAAGAAAGAAAAGGTAAGTTGCACGTTACGTAATTACATTGTTAGAAATTTCTCAATGAATTTTAATTAACATGTAAAGAAAGCATGTGGTTATGCACGAAATTAAATGTAATGAATGATATAAATAAAAACTAAATTACAGTAGTCTTAAATGTGATGAACGTGTGTATTGAAATTAATAAACACATTATTATAGAAATTAATTTATACGTTAATGGAAAAAGTACGAGATCTGTAACTGAAAAGTAATTTACGTTAATGACATGTAAGAAACGTAAACGTATTAAACGTTAAGCGTTAATAGTATTAGGTGTTAAACTCAATTCCTGCCGCTCGCTACTAGAGGGTGCTGACTCCAACGTTGGCGAGTTTCGACGATGAAGTCATATGTCTTTTGTAGCTTAGACATCGCTGAAAGTGATTCAATTCTCACAGGTTAGATTTCTCGACGCCAAAGAGATTTTCCAATCGATTGAAAATGAATCGCGATAAGCTGTTTTTCCGACATGTACTTTTTCACTACTTCGATAAAATCGCATACCTCAATAAAATCGCAGCTGAAGCGCATCGCTTATTATCTGAAGTGTATGGTGATGAAACTCCATCGGAAAGAACATGTAGAGTTTGGTTTGAACGCTTGCGAAATGGTGATTTTGATGTGAGAGACAAATAACGTCCAGGACAGCCGAAAAAATTTGAAGATGTCAAGCTGCAAGAATTGCTTGATGAGAATCCAGCTCAAACGCTTTTAGAGTTGTCGAAACAGTTAAATGTTACTCCAAAGGCCGATTGAGTGACGAATCGATGCAAAAAAGATCATCCGTAGCCAACAATCGGCGCAAAGTCATTTTGTTGCATAATAACACTCGACCGCATTTCGCGAAAAGCGTGAAGCAGGCACTTCTAGAGCTTGAATGGGAAGTTCTCCCGCATCCAGCGTACACTGAAAAAAAAGTCTAGTAATAGCTATCAAATATTGAGTGAAATAGTTTCAACTAAATGTTGAGGTAATATAACTAAACATAAGTTTACTTTTACAAATATATAGTAAGTATTACGTTGGTAATACTGTTTAGTAATATTTACTAAATATTTGTAAAGGTAAATTTATGTTTAGTTATATTACCTCAACATTTAGTTGAAACTATTTTACTCAATATTTGATAGCTATAACTAGACTTTTTTTTCAGTGTACTCTCCAGACTTGGAACCGTCGGATTACCATCTCTTCCGATCGATGCAACACGCACACTGAAAAAAAAGTCTAGTTATAGCTACCAAA
>NW_017297680.1:1100095-1102603 GCF_001594075.2 Trachymyrmex cornetzi
GTAAAGGTAAACTTATGTTTAGTTATATTACCTCAACATTTAGTTGAAACTATTTTACTCAATATTTGATAGCTATAACTAGACTTTTTTTTCAGTGCACTTACGGACACACACTTCTCCAGTTACAACGAAGTCCAAAAATAGGTGGATGAATGGATCGCCTCGAAAGACACCGCGTTCTATCATCGTGGGATTGCCCTGTTGCCAGAGAAATGGGAAAAAGTAGTAGAAAATGGAGGAAATTACTTTGATTAAGGTATTCATTCATCTTCCCTTCAAAACAAATCAATTTTGGAAACGAAAAAACGGCAGGAATTAAGTTTAACACCTAATATTAGGCTTAATTAAAATATTATTAATATTCGTAAATGTAAAAGAACATTAAATTTCAACAAGCTTAACTGAAATTTAATGTACTACAAACTTAAATTTCATTAATGTGTACATTAATAGTTATTTCAATTACGATTAATTAAATGTCATTTATATCCTTAATGAAAAGTATATTAAATTTCATTACACTTAATTTTTCAGTTACTGTAAACTTAAATCTCATTAACATGTGCATTAATAGTCCTTTCAGTTACAGAGAAATTAAACTTTATTCACCAATGTACATTAAAAGTTAATGAAATTTAAGAACATTTCTAACAGTGTACAGTTAAAACTATTGCTGAGATATAATCTTATAAAACATGTTTTACGTCTCCAATGAAATGGATATTTTTTACACCAGATACTGAAAACCATTTTCACTAAAAACGTAGGATATATACAGACTAAAATAATATATATTATAAATCAACTAAATAATTTATTATGTTAATATTCGTTATTATTAATGTATAATAATAACAAATAAAGAACCTGCTGAACATATATTGAACATAATTCGATTATGATAAAAATTTATCTTAACCAAAAGTTAAAGAAAAGGTTAAAGGTTTACCTAATCTATTGTTTCTGACGATATATACTTAACATGCAATGAAAACAAAGGTTTAAAATAACGATACATGATATATGACATTGGATTAGTATTTATTGTCGATTTTTGTTGTTCTTAAAATCTAATTACAAAATTATAAAGAATTTGAAAAATTTAAAACTATGAATTTAAAGATCTTCATGTAAAACAGATGTCGCAATACATTCGCTGTTTTGTGGTGAACTATGTTAAGATGAAATATACAAACAAAAACGTGATCTATGCAAATCAATAGAAAATGATAAAGTGAAAAAGATCATATATTGAGAAATTGTTTATATAAAAATTATAATAATAAATATACAATATAAATAATATTTTTAAAAATTTATTATAAATTTTATATAAACAATTTCTCGTTATATGATCTTTTTCACTTTATTATTTTCTATTGATTTGTATAGATCACGTTTCTACTTACATATTCCATCTTAACGTAGTTCACCATATAACAGCGAATATATTGCGACATCTGTTTTACATGAAGATCTTTAAATTCACAGTTTTAAATTCCTCAAATTCTATATAATTTTGTAATTAGATTTTAATAATAAAAATCGATAATAAATACTGTTGAAATTTTAATTTGAACGATTGTTTACTTTGGTACTAAATTTATGTTAATAAAATTGCATAATACGATATATGTCTAATCCTATACTTTTTTTCGTACGCAATTCTAAATCTTGAATTTAATAAATTAAAATTTTCGGATGTCTCTATTTCGTCACGTTTTTTGTATTCACAAATTTAAGAAATTTCAAAGCATATTCTCTCAATTTCAAAAGATACTTTGAACATCATTTTTTATATAACTATACCCAAAAATGTATTTGTGATAGATAGTTTAGATTTATTGCATTTAAGATTTGTCTTAATATATATATACCTATATATTATTGGTACACAAATTTTATGATCAACTGTAAAAATCTAACACGAGTAAAAAATTTTAATAAAAGTTCGTAAATATACAAGAAGTTAATACAATAACAATAACAACAAAATGTATAACTGGGCGTTAGGAGTCAGTGCTGGATATTATATTGCGCAAAGCTAACTAATACCTATTCATAAGTAAAAAATTCAATTTTGTACGTTTCGGCTTACTATTTGAGCCATCCTCAGTAATAAAAAATTACCGCTTATCGCACTATAAAATCTGTCGAACTGCGTCTCGCACAATCGTAGTTCCGACCTCCAAAAATGCAATCGCAGTGGAAATGGTGAGAGACAACCATCTTCAACATACACAGTAAAAAATCGTGCGTCCATATGTAGAATTTTTCTTGTGTTACCACATTTTGATATTATTACTTCAATGTAAAATAAATATACAACTGATATGTTATTATTTTTGTAACATTTTGATGTGTTAAATTCATGTCACCTTTCTAACTTGACAATTGCGTATATCAATTGAAAATGGAATATTATTTTGAGTGTTTTTAATACAATTGTTTCAATTAATCTATATATCTCAAAGTTAATTTAATATCTAAGAATTTTTTCATTCACAT
>NW_017297680.1:1102684-1107164 GCF_001594075.2 Trachymyrmex cornetzi
TTAGTTTTAAATCATCCTTAAAGTCAAAATAACAAATATAAATGTAAAGTATTGTGTCAATTATTTAACATTACTAGTTCGTTAATAAATAACACAAGAAGAATGAGTTACTTTAACTTAAAATTTAGAGTGGATCTTCTGGGACATGTAAAAAACGTTAAAATTAACATTTTCTTTTTTACTGTATAATCTAATGTTGTGCCAACCAGTTGCTTAGCTGAGTGGAGTAGATAGTGGAAGCTGATAATAGCAACGAGATATTTTTGAAAAAAATGAATATTAATTTGCTTAATTAATGCATGTTAGCCAGAAACTCACACCATCTCCAACAACGATCGCAAGTGGATCCAAGCATCGTCAATCCATTACAACATATTTAAAAATCACGATGTCGAAGTTAGATTGAAAAATAATTTAAATAACATAAAAGAAAGTCATATTCGTTCTGATGTTAATCACATGTTACTCGTTAAATACAAAGAGAGATGTGTCGCGCGAACAAAGCATATCGGTCAATGATAAAAATAAACATATTATAACTTATTGAGAATTTCTATGTATCCATGATTTAAAGCCTCAGTGTCAGTTTGCATGTTAAGACCATTGGATTGACGATTTATATAAAGTATCTCTGACATTAATCGCTTGTAATTGCTATTGTAATTTCTCTCCAAATCCAGAATTCTCACATTATCCCAATCGAAGTCATGACTGCAACTAACCCTATGATCTGTGATAACCGACCGAGTGGATGTAACTCTACGTATATGATTGCGATGTTCTGCTAATCTCGTATTTAGTTAGTAATACTAACAAATTTGTTTATGATAGATTGCCTTTGTCCTCCTCTAACAATTTTAATGTAGTAAGCATTAAAATTTCTCCGTTTTCTTTTTTAAATGATAAGATCACTTCTTCATTAACAACTACAAGAAATAAATGGTTTTTTAATCTTACTTCGGTTTATATTCCTACTAACATCCAATGCTTGTTACAATTAGGCGAGAATTTCGCACTTCCAATTAAGGGGGAAGGACGGTTGTCATGGAGTTTATGAAAACAATATTAAGAAACTACAGAGTTCTGTTCATAATAATGTTAGGAATCATTCGTTAACAATCATCAACAATTTACTGTCTTTTAAATCTAAGAATAATTCGATACATCACAGGTTAACCAAATTAGTAAAATGTACAAAACAATTTTTCAAAAAGAACCGAAATATTATTTTTACAAAGGCTGACAAAGGCAACATAACGGTAGCATTAGAAAAAACATCTTACACTGAGAAAATCAATGCTATGCTAATGGATGAAAATACTTATTCAAAAATTGCAAAAGATCTTAGTAACAAAATTAATAATAGTTTGAGGAACTTGCTCACAAGATGGAAAAGATCTAAATTTATCTCTGATCAAACATATAAAAAACTTTACTGTAGTGATAGCAATTTATCCAGAGCTTACGGATCTCCAAAGGTTCATAAGCTAAATTGACCGTTTAGAATCATTATTTCGGCAGTGGGCAGTACTTTGTATAATTTGGCTATGTTTATACATAGTTTGATTATCGACAGTATACCAAAAGCTCCAAGCCATGTTAATAACAGTTATGATTTGATCAAAAAATGGAACAACATTCAAATCAAATCAAATTTTAGCTTGGTTTCACTAGATGTAATATCTTTATTTACAAGTGTTCCCATGGAATTAGCGATGAATGCTCTTTCTAGCAGATGGAATTAATTGTAAAAAATTGCAAGATATCGAAAGAATTCTTGAAGGTGATGCATTTGATTTTGGATTCTACTTATTTTATTTTCGATGGTCAAATCTATAAACAGATCTTTGATACTCCGATGGGTTCACCATTATCACCTATTATTGTCGACTTAGTCATGCAAGATTTGGAAAGTCGAGTGCTGAGTACCATTAAATTCCTATTGGTTTTCTACTATAGGTACGTGGATGATATTGTACTCTGTTTACCTACGGCTGAAGTGAAGGGCATTTTGGATAAATTTAACTCGTTCCACCCGAGGCTTCAGTTTACGATGGAGGTGGGGGGTAATACCATTAATTTTTTGGACACTACTATTATTTTAAAGAATGACGGACTAATTTTCGACTGGTACAAAAAACCCACTTTCTCGGGAAGATTCTTGAATTATTGGTCTCAGCATCCGATTTCACAAAAGAAGGGTATAATTTTGAATTTGATTGACAGAGTGTTTTATCTCTCACATCCAGAATTCCACACAAAAAATTTAAATTTTATAATTAGTATCTTATTAGAAAATGACTATCCATTGAAATTTATTTTTGAAACTTTGAATGACAGGATAAAAAAATTAATAAAAAAATCCAATTGTATGTGTAAGACTTCTACCAATATAGGTAAAAAAGAACATATCAGATAGTTCACAATTCCTTTTATTAATGGTATCTCTAACAAGTTTTGCAAATTTATAAATGGTATGTGTCGTAAGGTTGCTCATTATACTATTAATAAATTAAATAAATTTATTAGGGTATCACAAGGATCCTTTGCCGAAATTTGCCAAAAGAAATGTGGTTTACCAAATCGAATGTCGTGATTGTGACGCTACCTATGTAGAACAAACGGAAAGAAAACTAAATACGAGATTAGCAGAACAACGCAATCATATACGTAGAGTTACATCCACTCGATCGGTTATCACAGATCATAGGGTTAGTTGCAGTCATGACTTCGATTGGGATAATGTAAGAATTCTGGATTCAGAGAGAAATTATAATAAGCGATTAATGTCGGAGATGCTTTATATAAATCATCAATCCAATGGTCTTAACATGCAAACTGATACTGAGGCTTTAAATCATGGATACATAGAAATTCTCAATAAGTTATAATATATTTATTTTTATCATTGACCGATGTGCTTTGTTCGCGCGACACATCTCTCTTTGTATTTAACGAGTAACATATGACTAACATCAGAACGAACATGACTTTCTTTTATGTTACTTAAATTATTTTTCAATCTAACTTCGACATCGTGATTTTGAAATATGTTGTAATGGATTGACGATGCTTGGATCCACTTGCGATCATTGTTGGAGATGGGGTGAGTTTCTGGCTAACATGCATTAATTAAGCAAATTAATATCCATTTTGTCAAAAATATCTCGTTGCTATTATCAGCTTGAGTTCCACTATCTAGTCCACTCAGTTAAACAACTGATTGGCACAACATTAGACTATGGTGAAGATGATTGTCTCTCACCACATTTCCACTGCGATTGCATTTTTGGAGGTCGGAACTACGATTGTGCGAGACGCAGTTTGACAGATTTTATAGTGCGATAAGCGGTAATTTGTTATTGCTGAAGATAGCCCAAATAGTAATCCGAAACATACAAAATTGAATTTTTTACTTATGTATAGGTATTAGTTGGCTTTGCGCAATATAATATCCAGCACTCCTAACGCCCAGTTATACATTTTGTTGTTATCATTGTATTAATTTAAGGGGTCTATAAATTTGTATATTTACTTGAAATTGTTTACAAGAAGTTAATTTTATTATATCATTATATCAACTATATTATTAGTTAAAAAAAAGTAATCATTATAAACGTTATCATGAGTATTCTAAAATTTACAAATCAAAATATCACAGTAACAAAGTTATCGAAAAGATAAGTTATAAAAGTATTTGGCATTTTTTTGTTCTGAATAGTAGTTTTTGAGATATAACTTCAATTATAATTAAGCAAAAGTAAATATTTGACGGTATGTTCAAGCAACAGATGCTATTCAATGCTACCAATTGAAGAGAAAAAGCGTTGTTGCTATGCCGTTGCAAATCCAAGACATATCAAATGTCTTGAGCTGTTTTAAATTATACCTTACCGCGAGAGATTGTAAAATTTATATATAAAATATATTTTTAATATATCTTTAATATATATTCCTCACATTTTGTAATGTTTTTATTCTTTAATAATTTTTTTATTTTATTTAAATTTGTGATTTTTATTTTTTTAAGTGTGTATAATATTTAGTGTATAGTCATGTTTTTAATATTTTTAACGGCGTTAATATATGTAAACAATATGTAAAATCATATTAATGGTTACTAAAAAATTTTAATAGTTTAATTTTATGCAGTTAATATTAACAGTGATCTTATAGAATTCAAATGTATATTAAAAATTATTTTGTACGACTATTTGGTACGACAAATAGTAAATAGTTTCATAACTTATTTTTCAAGAACTTTCTTGCGATTTTGATTCATAAATTTCAGAATACCCTGTATGTATTAATATTTATAGATAATGCTATTGATATAATGATAGTAACGCGAATAAATCTTACATCTCTGCCACATTACTATGATCTCTGAATACGTTTCTCATTTACTATACACAATACGACACATACGACACACACACACACACACACACACACACACACACACACACACACACACACA
>NW_017297680.1:1107188-1110666 GCF_001594075.2 Trachymyrmex cornetzi
CACACACACACACACACACACACACACAAACGCGCATGTACACGCACACACACACACACAGTGCATTACATCTTCTATAGCATCCACAATTGGAGCATGCGCAAACTTGACTTGGCTTAGCGAGATGATCGTTGCTGGCATCTGGAATATATATCTATTTCGTGCGCAGGTCGCAGCGTACATAACACAAAACTTCGTTGCATATAAGTCTTATATACCCGTCTTCAACGATGTTATCGAAAACTAAACACTCAGTAATTCTCATTTTTTCCAAGCGGTATGATATTTCGATTAGATAGTGCGACAGACCAACTCTTAAAAGTAGTTTCTGAGAAGTCAAAGTTTTAGAAAGTCTCATATTGCTGAGAAAATAGGATCCACTTGGTCCATAATATCGAAGAACTTTCAAGAAAATAATAGTGTTTCAAAATCGTTTACGAAACGACCTACCATGTCTAAGACCAAGGACATTACCAAGCTGTCGACTGAACAATTGCAAAAGTTTCTAACATCCTTTGACACAGTGATGTGCGACATCGACGGTAAGCAATAAAATTCTAATTTTCATAATTTTTAATAAATGTGTATGTTTCATGTGTGTGGTTTATATGTGTCAACTGTAGAAACATTATAGAATACATTTACGTTAATTTATAGCTATCGATGTTGAAAAAATTTAAAATTAAAAAATTAATTGTATAAGAACTTTGAAGAGGATTATGGTTATTGATTGATACACTGTGCAAATTTTAATATAGATAATATATACAGGACATTCCGAAATCTGCGAATCAAAACACCACAGTAAAAAAATGTTCTCTGAGAAAATAAATTGTAAAAGTATTTGTCAATTTTCATTCCGAGCAGTAGTTTCTGAGATATAAAGATTTTAATTATGCCTATAAATTATGATTAAATCGTCATTTCTGTAAATGAGTCACGTATCAAAACTACTCCACGAAACGAAAATTTGTAAATATTTTACAATTTAGTCCTTTTTGGAACGAAAAATAACATATACCTCATTCATAAAACTTTATTTTTTCGAAATTTCTTGTTAATTTTGATTTGTAAATTTCAGAACACGCTACGCGCGTGCGCACATACATACGCACACACATGCATAAATATACGATATATGCATATATATATATACAGGATGTTTCAGAAATAGTTGGCCAAATTCTAAGAGCATATTCCACTCATTGTAAGGATGAAAAAAAGTCATATAAACATGGATTCGGAAACGCTTCCTTTCCAAGTTATAAACATTTCTTATTTAAATTGTACGTATTTACGTCGGACAGCATGCCTCGCTTCGGAGTAATTTTCATTTATGAGGACATCTTAAGACCCTCATGTATGATACTCCTGTTGCTACTGTGGAAGTACTCCGAAATTGTATTATCGCTGCGTGTGAAAAAATACGAAGTAATCCGAGAATTTTTGAACGTCTCGACAATCCATGCGATGTCGATGCGAAGCATACATCAATACGGAAGGAAATCATTTCCAGCAATCTATATTTTCTGTAATGAAAATATAGATATAAGTATAAAATAAAAATAGATACAAGTATAAAATAAAATATAGATATAAGTATAAAATAAAATATAGGTATATAAGTATAAAATAAAAAAATGTTTATAACTTGGAAAGGAAGCATTTCCGAACCCATATTTATATGACTTTTTTTCATCCTTACAGTGAGTGGAATATGCTCTTAAAGTTTGGCCAACTATTTCTGAAACACCCTGTATATACACACACATATGTATATAAATATTACAATATAAATATACAAGGCATATAGAAGTCAAATTTAAAAATTATAAAGCGTGAAAATT
This sequence comes from Trachymyrmex cornetzi, assembly GCF_001594075.2. NCBI lineage: Eukaryota > Metazoa > Arthropoda > Insecta > Hymenoptera > Formicidae > Trachymyrmex > Trachymyrmex cornetzi. The sequence goes on from NW_017297680.1 coordinate 1,109,036, forward strand.
CTGACAAAAAAATATAATACTCTGTAATTAATTCAAAAATCGATACATATTACATGTTTCGGTCTCACGATTGAGTCGAGTTTTTTTATATTTAACATCTCCGAAATCAAACGCTTATTATAACATGGTTCTTCGTCTAGAATTTGGATGTTTTGTTGCAATCAAAATCATGTTTGTATTGCAATCTATGTTCAGTTATTACTGATCGGGCAAACGTGTTCCAACGAATATGATTTTGATGTTCTGTGATTCTTGTTTTTAATTGTCTGCCTGTCTGTCCTACATATGATGCATCACAATCATTACACATGATCTTGTAGACTACGTTATTTTTAAAAAAGTGTGATCTTTATGTACTTTAATGTATTTCTATAATTTGTTATTTATAACTATAAAAAAAGAAACCTTGATGTCGTCTTTATTAAATTTATTAAATTTTTCTGTCAAAGATGGAATAAAAGGCATAGTGAACCACGATGGAGCAACTGTTATATCCTCTTTTTTTATCCAAACGATTCTGTAACGTTCTTCTTCTTCGTAGAATGCTTTTGACTTTGTTGTTTATTGTAAATGAATCAAAAATGAATTTAAGCGGATAGTCATTCTGTAATAGCATTTCGATTATAAGTGTTAAATTTTTTGTGATATTCAGAATTAGAGAGTAGGGGGGAGAGAGAGAGAGAGAGAGAGAGAGAGAGAGAGAGAGGGAGGGAGGGAGAGCTCTATCTACCAAACTGATTTTATAATGATTATCCCTCTTTTTTGAGAGATAGGACGATTGAAGAAAAAAATTTAGAAATCTACCCGAAAATTTCGATTTGTGATACCAATCGAAATTTAATTTTTCTCTTTAATCATAATTGTAATATCTTAAAATTTTAGTGAGTCATCGCCTATTTCAAGAGTAAATTGAAGGCGAGAGTGGAAAGAATTAAAATATTCTAGAAAAGAATCGATTTTGGAAGAAGAAACAATAGCACATAAACACTAATGCCCATTTCCACCAACGTAGATTAACTTTAATTTCGGTTCAACTTACTCTTCGTCCTTTTCTAATCTTTAGAATTGAAAAGACGAAGAGTAAATTGAACTGAGATTAAATTTAATCTACTTTGGTGGAAACGGACATAAGTATAAGCGTATTCAGGCCTATGACGGTCAAAGCTAGATCTTCTTTGCCTAAATAATTCCCAGTGAATTATCTATATCCTATATATGTACATGCATATATATCATATTTTTGTAATTATTCAAACTGCGCGCCGAAATTTTTCTGGACTTTACCTAACGCAATTAAACTACTGCATAGGTCTGAATACGCTTATACTTAGTGTTTAATTCTTGTTGGTCCGAATAAAAAAATCTTATTATTGATTATACACGCTGCCTGCAAAAAAGCGTTACTGTTCTTACATATACTGATTATTGCGAAGAATATTACTAAGGCCTCGATGGTCTAATGGCTCAGGACGCTCGTACGGAAAACAAGAGATCCAGGTTCAAGTCCTGGCCAAGGTAATATTTTTCGCAACTACATATACAGGGTGTTTGGCGACTACCGCATTTTTTGTCATACGTGGGTAGAACAGCCTATACTGAATCAAAAAGTCCTGTACCATTTTGAGGTGTCA
>NW_017297680.1:1110729-1111500 GCF_001594075.2 Trachymyrmex cornetzi
GCTCGAACGGCGCGGCGCGCCTACTAGGCCATCCCCGCTCCTCGCAGCTCGCGCGCCGTGCACTCGGTGGGCTGTGCCTTCGGCAATAGTAGATCGGGGGGACGCGCGTATTTGGCTATCTGTTAAACGTTAATATCTCGTTAACTATTGCTGACACCTCAAAATGGTACAGGACTTTTTGATTCAGTATAGGCTGTTCTACCCACGCATGACAAAAAATGCGGTAGTCGCCAAACACCCTGTATAGTATATATTAGTAATTCAAGATTGAATTATTTAAAAAAAAAAAGCAACGAAGATCCAACTTCGACCGTGATAGGCATTTAAATTTCTAGTATTAATTTAACTTGTGATATTATTGCAGTAGTATAATTGCGTTAGATAAAGTCCGAAAAAATTTCGGCGCGCAGTTTGAATAATTACAAAAAAATGATATATATGTACGTATATAGGATATAGATAATTCACTGGAAATTATTTAGGCAAAAAAGATCTAACTTTGACCATCGTAGGCCTGAATACGCTTATACTTAGTGTTTAATTCTTGTCGGTCCGAATAAAAAAATCTTATTAATAGCACATAAATCGTCGATGTATCGATAATAAAAGAGTACTTGTTCATTAAACCATAATTTTTAAATTTGACTCTTATATGCCCTATAGGGTAAGGTTGCCGAAATCGCACCATTTTTCATATAATGGCTTATAACTCGGAAAGTAAGAAGGATATTCTCAATTTTTTTGCGGCGTAATAAACTGCAAGCTTTTCCC
>NW_017297680.1:1112148-1115533 GCF_001594075.2 Trachymyrmex cornetzi
GGAGCCGGTGCGATATCGGCAACCTTATATACCCTATATTCTTTATATTGTTTCGAAATTAATAGTTCTTTGTTCTTGTCAATGTATATATTATAATATAATAGTTTTACAAAGTAACTTCTTCAGTAATTCTTGGTTTTTATTATTGTTATGTACATGTCTGTATCTGTGACTATATTTTCTCGGATTAAATAAATTAAATTATATAAATAATAAATAAAAAATTTTTCAAAATGTAATAATGTTCTCCAGGAGTCCTATGGCAAGTCGATAAACCAGTTGAAGGTGCTTCGGAGTCTTTAAAGATATTACAAAAGCTGGGAAAACAAGTATATCTAATAACAAATAATAGCAGCAAGACATCAGAAAATTTCTATAAAAGCCCTCAATGTATCAGTTTAAATTTAAGTTCAGTAAGTGTTTTAATTTAATTAAATCTTTGATTATCACTTCATTATTATTTATTCATATTACTTAATATTATATATATATATATATATATATATATATACATATTTAAAAAAAAGTTAAGAGGCTAATTATTTACTCTATAATGATAACAATTATATGAAAATAGAAATTATAATTTTAAATCGGTTTGTTATATCACCTTAAATTTTTTTACAAAGAATAAAATAGGATAAAGAGAATATATTAAAATAAATTATTTGAAAGATTTATGAATAGTAAAACTAATCATTAATAGTTGAAAGAAATATTAGTTGAGAAAAGTATTAGAAAAAAGTATGACAAACAAGTACGAGTCTCCTATTTGCAATTTTAATATAGGAATGTCTTAAAATAGACGCGAAAAAAAAGTCATGATTTTTTTTTCCTCATACTGACAATGAGACTATTCTTACGCAAAATAAAGCATAAAAATTTATACTGAATATTTTTCAAAGAACGATAAAGGAATAATAAATACTTAAAAAATAGCCGACGATTTATATTTTCAATTGAAGAGATGGGCGGAATAAAGACCTAATTACAAAATCTTCATTTAAAAAAAATTTAAAATAACTTGCTACTTTTTTATTATACACAAATAAGTACATTAAATGAATTTATGTAATGTCTTTAAAAAGTTACATGTACAATACTCCTCTATTACGATCAATATTATATAAAAAAGCTAATCTCCGAAAAAAGAGCCTAAGTATAATTATACTTTTATTCCGCTCACTTCCTTAATTATCTTTTATAATCTTAGATTATAACTTTAACAGTGGCATAACTTCAAAATTTATATCCGAGAACATGACCTTTTGAAGACCCTGTCATTGGAAAGAGTAGTTGTAATACATTTCCCTTAGTAATTAAATTAGGCTTAGGCAGTTTAAATATCGTAAAATATAAAAATCCAATTATGTACCTATACACAATATTTCTTTTAAATAAGATATAATACAGAAAGTGAATTACAAAACATAAAAGAAAAAAATAACACCACGAACTACCACGAATAAGCGACGAATTTTCTGTTTAATTTTCTGTTTAAAACGTTTTGGGCCCCACTAAGTGGTCTACTCAATTTTAAATAGTAAATTGATTGAAATACTTTACACAACTCACCAAATATTCAAAATATATTAATGTGGTACAATAATTAGTACGTAATAAGTAAGGCCCGGATGTTCATGCATCATTTCGTGCTACGCACGGACAATTGCTGCCAGTCGTGTGCGTGACGATTGTCAATTCGCGGCTGTTAAATGTAAACACACACGCGCACGCACACAGCGGTTCTCCGCACGGAATTGTGCACATATATCTAAACATCAAATCTTAGCTTACTACAGTAACAGAGTATCAGAAATAGAGCGGAACGTAAAATGCAACTGTAATACAAATTTGGAAATACGGAATTTTATTTTTAATTTAACTATCAAATAATACAATTATACAAAAATGGACCTTTTTGGGGGGATCTGAATAAACGAAGTGTTTTCCGATGGATTTTTATTCGCTGAAAAAAGAAATCCGGCCGCGGAATTAACCTAACACATCAGGATTCCTAAAAAATTAAAGTTTAAATGTGCCAAAATGCTATCTTATAACTATAAAATATATTTATATTTATCACAATACAATTATATTACAATGCGTAATGTCAGAGATTTCACGTAGTTATGTTTCCAAATTTTTTTACTGGACAGGAACGTAATCACGCACTTTGACACCCTAACAATCCCGTGAAATTATTTATTTCTTATTATTATAGTTCATATACTTACACATTTTATACATTTGTAAATAGTAGATAATAATCATATTTTAATGTTTATTCAACTTAATGATTTATTATATGCTGATTATGCATATAAATCGTACTGTAAGAGAGAGAGAAGTATAAATTTATTTTATAAATAAAAGATAATACTTTAAAGTGGCGTAAACGACATTGAAAAAAAAATTTTCTTTAACCGCAAAAAAAGTGGTAAATACATATGACCAAAAATGCCAATTTTTGCATATTTAATTTCAATTTTTTTCAGGAGCCTGACAAGTTAGGCCAATTCCACAGCTGGATTCATTTTCAGCGAACAAAAATCCATGGAAAAATACTTTGTTTATTCAGGTCCCAAAAAAGTGTTAAACTGTGCAATTAGTCAAATAATTATATTTTAAATGATGACATTAATCGACCAAATAAGATCTTAGTTTGCCTTAAATTAGGTCTATAAAACTAGCAAGACCAAATCGGCAGAATCAAATAGGACTTATTGGAATTTTTAATACTTATTTTGTACTAAATTGTACTAGTAATGATAATTTTGTACCGTGCGCCATTTCGAAAAAAATCATGACGGAGCTACCTTAACAGCGCCTGTTTTCTTGGAAATGATACATAATATAGAATTGTTTTGGCAGTACAAATTCAATCCTATTGATTTTTAATATTATTTTTCTTTTATTTTTAATTGGTCCTGCTAGCTTAATATTAAACTAGCACCGCCACAATTTTCTTTGAAATGGCACACGGTACAAAATTATCATTACAATAGTACAATTTAGTACAAATGAGTACTAAAAATTCCGATAAGCCTGATTTGATTCCGCTGATTTGGTCCTGCAAGCTTTATAGAGCTCCTTAAATTTTATCAAGTAATTTCTGATAAACTTTTTTGACAGTAAAAGTAGCATATTATATTAAGTTTTTAAAAAAAACCTCAAAATCAAAGTTGCTAAAATAAGCGTTTTACATTATTTATATTTATACTTTTATGTTATTTACATTTTTCGATATAGAGATCTACTGGAAAGACTTATAGAATGTTAAGGCAAATGGTATTGGATAGTGTAATTAAAAATAAAATTTATAACTAAAAATAAAATTAAGTTTCAAGGACCCTTTGAACCCGGGACCGCAGTCCTCTCTATC
>NW_017297680.1:1115548-1124622 GCF_001594075.2 Trachymyrmex cornetzi
CTATAATTACGCTACTATAATTTAGCAATAGAAACTCTTCATATTACAAAAATAAGCACACATATTAATATGCAGAACATAATATATCAAAATAATTAAGTAAAAAGCCTATAAAAAGTATATAATTTATAAAATATCGAAATCTCGGTATGTGATTAAAAACAGTTAATAATTAATTCTGTTATAGGACCATATAATCAACCCTATAAAATCTATTATTTGGTATTTGAAGAAAATTGATTTCCGCGACGAAGTTTTTGCCATTGTTTCCAGTTTCTCTCGGAAAAATTTCAGAGAGGCAGGAATACGATTAACGGAGCAAGTGAGTAAATAAACAAGTCATATCTCGCGTCTCTTTTCTGTGAGATTTGAATAGAATATGTTTCATACATATAACATAAAAAGTTAATCTATAATATTATATATGTAAAGTCTTTTTTATAAATTCGACAATTGTATCAATTTACTTTCAATAAAAATTTGTATAGAACATATAGATTAAATTAATTTTTTATTTTGCAGCCAAATGTTTCGGAAACAAATCCATCTGCAACTATAAAAGAGGTCTTGGATCGACCATCCGTCAAAGCTGTAATTGTTGATTTTGATATCAATTGGAACTGGTCAATGCTAGCTTTGGCTATATCGTGTCTCAAACGTAAGGATGTACTGTATATAGCAGGACCAGCAGACCAATGGTTCCAAGTACAAGCATTACCTCAAATTAAAATCTTGGGTAAATATTAATTATCATTATTAAACAATAAAAACATTTTCTGCACAAATACTTATAATAATATATTATATTATTATCAATGTATAAATATAAATTCGTAATAGTCACATCATATACCTACATATTCTTATTAAAAAATGATACTCTGCATATAAACAGAAAAATAATTATATATGTATATACGATATTACCTACAAATTTTTTCTTATTATAATAAATACATAATATAATACAAAATGCCCAGTTAATATATATAAAAATTTTTAGAATTCTTTCATTTTAATGTAAAACGTTTTTTTATTGATTTACATTACTTCATGCTATTCTAAAACAAAATATAAGTATTCGCTCGTATATATGCAAAGCAATATAAAAATAATTTTACGAATCAATTCAAGATCAGTAATTTAAAAAATGAACAATTTTAGATCTGTTTTCTGTGGTTGAACTAATGTACACTTGTGTAACTTAAAGTGAAATAGATATACGATTAATATTTATCGAAAGCGAGAAAGAGAGTTCTAGAGCAGTCTAGTGGAACAGAAAACAGACCAATTATTAGGTAGATAGAATTTACAATTGAACAGATCTGTTTGAACATATGGAGATGGTTGCTTTTGCCTACAAATCGATTGCCTACAGTACCTTTTGCCTACATCACTTACATATGTACGTAATTTAATAAATTTCAATTGATTAAATTTGAGTAAATTTTATCAACCTAATACTGGTTTTTCAAATTATTGACCTTGAATTAATTCGTAAAATCACTTTTATATTACATTACTTTATGTTGTTCCGTAAAATGCAACATATAACGTGACAATTTTTTTGGAAGAGTGGTGACACTCATAAATACAGAAGTGCCTCCATTCCTAATAGGACTATTTGACACAAATAAAACGATAGTATATAAAAATTAGTTCAGTTCATGGTCTGTCTTGCCGATAGAATCGATTTATAACTTAATTTTATGTTTGAGAGATATAAAAAAAGAGACAAATAAAACAATTTTGGAAAACTATAAACATATAAAACGATTTAATATTATCGATACATGTCCGCGATTTAAACTACGCAATTTACAAAAAAAATCATAAAAATTTTATTTTTGCATTTTTTTAATAAAATATGTTTTTAATTAATTTTTTACATAGAAATAAGCCACAAAAATATAATAATGAATAATGGGTTTTTTTTAAGCATCTAAACAAACCATGTTTTTATCAATGATTTGATAAAATGCAATGTTTAGTTTCCGAGAAATAAACAAGTATTACTTTAGGGTCCGGTTTTTCAAAACATCGGATTAAATTTAACCACACAAATTAGGAAACTATGTCAGTATCGGCGACTTTCCTCTAGTGACATTAAAATTTGTTTTAATTGACATACACATACACACACGAGAAGTGAGACACGAAGAAAAAAATATCATTTTCTCATCATCAGGTCCTGGACCGTTGCTGAACGTTATCAGCGCGCAGAGTGGAAGACAGCCGATTTCATGTGCTAAACCTAGTCAAAACTTAAAAGATTATATCTTAGATAAATGCAACGTGACGAATCTGAAAAGATGTTTATTCATTGGTGACACGTAAGTAAAATTGTAGTAAAATATACTTCTGTTTACCTCAAAATATATTTATTATTATATTATAATTAGACGCTAAAATCACAATATAACCAGTAGGGACACTCCATGAAAAAATATGTGTACGTACAGGTATCGTAGCGTGGCTCATGTTTGGGCTAGAATGAAATGTCAGACGACAGGAACGAATATGTATGCATGACGACACAAATACTTGGCCTTTGCCATGTCTTTTTATGACTTTTTATTTCTTCTCATACCTTTTTCTCATTCATTCTTATGCCTTCTCCTATACGCCTGCAACTTCGGATGGTTATAGGCATTTGTCTTCGTGTGTACACACATAACTTTACGAGTATCTCTGTAGAAATAAGACACTTTCTTCTATTCGGCTCTGACATTAAGATAACAAATAATCATTATACTGAGATCAAAGAAGTCGATACGAAGTGTTTCTACTGGTTACATTGTGTCAAACTACAATACAATTATGTTGCATCTACAAAATTATCTTATTTAAATATTTACGATAAAAGAATATTTTATCGATTCGGAAATATACACGTAGGGTTAATCAAGATATGAAGTTTGCCTCGATGTGCGGATTCACAAAACTTTTTGTCGGTACGGGATGTGATACATTGGAGCAGGCACAAAAAGAAGATGATACCCATCCGGACTATTATATTTCTAGTTTAGGTCAACTATTTTCCGACTTAACGGTTAAAAATGTCAACGTATCGTCAATCACAAAGATAGTTGATAGTTCATGTCCAGATAGAGAAAAAATTAATAATTAATGACAAATATAATCAGTCGCTTAAATTGGTAATGCTAATTATAAATAATTATGTATATTAGTTAATATATTGGAACGTTATTGTGGAATTATATCACAAATCGCATTTTAAATTGTAATTTTTCGATATATATGTATAATATATGACAGACATTAGAATGTTACGTATTGTATTATTATTAAATTTTACCATTATGCCAAAATAATATTGAATATAAATTTTATCTTTTTTAACAATTAAAATTGAAAAAGACTCCAAAGATTAAATCAATAAAGGAGTATAAAGCCAATGAGAACCGGCACAGTTGTACGTGTGCAATTAAAAATAATATATATGTCAATAACCAATTACAGACGTTTCGACCATAAGATTAGGTCCTTTTCAGTGTAACAATAACATTATCGGAGTCAAATTATACGTTGTAAAAAAAAATTCACACGCTCTCAAGACATAGTTATAATCACAACGCGTTATAAACGGATCATCGTTATGCTAAGTACAATTTAAATGACTGAATTCTTATTTGGGTATCCAGCTAAGTACAACAGACGATAATAAAGTTCTTAATTTTTAACGACAGCCTAACGATGATTCACTGATGGTATTCGTCTATTTTTTTACAACATATCAATTTGACTCCGATAATGTTATTGTTACACTGAAGAGGACCTAATCTTATGGTTATAGGTTAGACGAAACGTCTGTAATTGGTGATTGATATATATATTTTTGATTACAACGTACAACTGTGTCGGTTCTCATTGGCTTTATTGATTGTATTTTTTTTGTGAACGAGCTTTATACGAGCGATTTTTATTAAAATAATTATTTTTAAATACACGGTCCAGTAAGATTCTTATTATTTACATACGTCGCCTGAAAGAAAGACATTGTTTCTATATATACACTGATTATTACGAAGAATATTACTAAGACCTCGGTAGTCTAAAGGCTTAGTAGTCTAGGACGCTCGTATGGAAAACAAGAGACTCCGGGTTCGACTCTGGCTGGAGGTAATATTTTTCGCAATAAATTTAATTATAGTTTTGCAGCATATTAACATCTTTTTAACTGTTAACAGAATGCCTGATTGAGCATCAAATTATTAAAAATAACTTGTCAATTTAATTCACACTGCAGTAGTTTAATTGCGTTTATAAGTTCGAAAAACCAATTTGGCGCTCAGTGCGAATGACTACAAATATGGTATATGTGCATGTACATACGAGGTCTGTACCAAAAGTATCCGACCTTTGCCTGTATCATGAGAAAGAGCTATTCCGGATATGAACAATGTCACCTTCAAAGTAGTTTCCTTCCGAAGCAATGATCTTCTGCCAATGGTGCACCCACTAGCGAAAGCAGGTCCTGGAAGTCGTTTTTTGTGATAGCCAACTATCATCTAACTATCCTTCGTCGCATTTCGCTTTATTTCCTCAGCATCGTCAAATCTTTTGCTTTTCAACGGATATTTCAACTTAAGAAATAAGCAAAAGTAACACGGGGCTATACTTGGACTGTACGGAGGTTGACGAAGTTGAACAATGCCGTATTTAGTAAAAAAACTTCTGAATCAGGTGAAATAAATGAGCAGGTGCGTTACCGTTCAGTCATTGTGAAATGCGACGCTCAGAGTTCTCGACGCTCACACAACTGCATACCGTTGCTGACTAAACAGCTGTTGGGTCGTGCTGTTTGGTGGAGGTACTCCTAAAGATCCACCCTAAATACTGAATACCTCTGTTTTCCACAATAGGATGCCCAAGGACAAAGATAAACGCAGAAGTCGGATACTTTTGGGACAGACTTCGTACATAGTATATAGTAATTCAGATTGAATTGTTTAAGTATTAAAAGATATAGTTTTGACCATTAGAGCCATTTTATTCCTTGTTGTTAAGTTTTTTTAAATAATTATGTTATGTCATTTAGAAAATAATACAGTATTAAGATACCATAAATTGTGTATAAACTGTTAAATGTTATGTCAAATACATAGTAAAGTCCAAAAGTTTCCTGTGTAGATCATAGAAAAGATTACATAAAATAAAAAAACCATTTTTTTATTTCAAATAATTATCCTTTATGAGTTAATTTTTCCGCACAATTAAAAATATATTCTAAATGTCTTAAAATAACATAATACTGCAATGGTCACTTCTTTATCATTGATGAATTTCTTTCCACGCAAATTGGACTTCAACTTTAAAAATAAAAAGTGACTGTAGAAGCTAAATCAGGGCTGTAAGACGAGTTGAAAACTTCCAATTGAAACTTTATTGTAGGAATAGAAATATGCAGCAGTACAATGTCGAGCATTTTAGAATATAATGGAACAATACGTTCTTTCGGCATTAGCATACAGTAAGGATGCAGGTATCAAATTTTAGCCATAATATAACCAAAACATAGCCATAGTATAATCAAAACATAGAATGGGGATGACTCCTCTAGGATCTAAAATTCGTGTTTTAATTTAATCAGGCCAAAAACTTCTGCATCTTACCATTATACGTAAATGGCAGTTTTTTTAGACCCACGCAAGTAAAATTTCATAAAATATATTTGTTTTTCCGTAAGTATATCAAGACTGACATTTTTATGAAATCTCGATATTTACATTTCAAATAAGTTTGTACCTACAAATCTTCAGAAATATTTAGTCATGCGAAATTTAGTTTGTAATATAATGGGGATTTTATAGCTATAGAAAAGTACAAACATTAGAAAAAGCGTATGAGAATAATATAAGGACATATGACTGGTGAACCTCGTCTTTAGTTAGCCACAACATTAATTGAGAAAAAAACAGGATCGCCCCTGGATCAGATTAGCATTAAAGTTTGTTAACAGAAAGTATATATTTATATATAATTTGTGATCTCTGATATCGTGTGTTGATTCACCACTGTGATAAAATAAGAAGTGAATAAGCAAAATCAATCGCAAATTGACAAAATCGAAGTTTTCTTTCTTTAAAGTTTTGACTACAAAATATTTAGTTAAATTCAGCTTGGTATGTATAAACTCATTATATTGAATTTTTGGTTTATTTAAATTATTTAGAAATGAAAGATAGTATTTAATAAACACATATATATGCATACATATCAATTTTTATTGTCATGAATGATAACAAATAAATATGTATATATAAATCGACAAATATATCATTATAATTGGTATTTATTAAATTAAATATATATTTTTCCTTAATTAAGATATAATTAATTCCTTATTGTAACTCGTATATTTCTATATAGAAAAGCTTTAGGCTCTCTCTTTTAAAGTTGTTCTATGCATTAAGGATACTCACACGAATATATTATTAATAAAATTATCTATAACAGATGCAAAATAAGTAAATTAAATTTAGAAAAAATTCAGAATTTTCAAATCAAATCTTCTGGATGTGACATATGTTCACTGCAGATTGAATATTTTTTAGCTTAGTATATAGATCAAAGAATTGCAAGTCAAAGTAACATTAAATAGTTTACAATGACACTATTGAAGGTATGAATAATACAATAAATAAGATTCTCTCTCTCTTTCTCTCTCTCTCTCTCCATTTCTCTAAGATAAAGTTTTCAATAATAATTTCATAAATTATGATTTTAGAGTTGATCTTCAATAATCACACTTACTGACGGCGTAGTTGTAATGTTTCTCATGCGATGGATAAAGTATTCTACAGTTTACGAGACATTAAAAGAGAAAATAAAGAATTGGAAGAATAATAATTACAGAATGCTTGAATTACCTAATTCTAACTGGGTAAAAATCGATAAAGTCGAAGAGTTGCACATACACCCACTGACCTCAGGAGATAGAATAAAATATTCCAAATTAAAATTTACGCCATACGGGGCAATTACAGAACAAAAAGATCCTCCAGAACAAGTTAGTATAAAAACTAAAATTTATTCCTGAACAAATTATATAGGGTTGTATTGCACGAGGTATAAAAATATCACTCGATATATCTCTTGGATATTTAAAATCAGTGCAAGGTTAAATATATAATTTAATGTTTAATTAATTTAAGCTACCTGTTAACTTTCACTGTTTATAGTTATCACAAATTTTCATAAGTCGATTAAGCATATAAAAAAACATAATTTAAAACTGTAACGAAAAATTTATTTATATTAAAATAATCAAATGGTTATGTATCAAATATGATAAAAGAAATTTATATAATGAACAATCCGCCGAAAATAATGTTAAACTTTTATTACGTATTGTTAGAATGTTCCACATATATGACCAAGAGACCAAACAATTCCAAAACACACATACTAGAACAGCCATACAACTGGTGAGTGCGAATATGTTAAGTGGGTCCCGAGTACAATTCAGCCTGGGAAAGGCTAAAGTAACTATTGATCTAGACAAAGAAACAAGGGACACTCGCAAAATTGTAAGAGATGAACTAAGAACAAATAGTAATAAGATATATTGATTGCGACGAAAAAGTTGCCAAATGGTTAAACAGGTGCGTATATCTAATAATTTTTTAAGTTCCGTCTATAAATTATCTATAAAAAATATTAACAAAAATAATATTATATATATATATATATTATACAGTACATTTTACTTGTACATCTCTACTCTGCGGATAGTACGAATAGAATATGATATTATCGACGAACTAAAAATAGAGAAAAATATGTTGAAAGAAAATGCTGCTGATGAAGCTTAGGTAATTAACATACTTTAAAATTTTTCTTTCTTCTCAATGTCTTATATAAAATCCGATTGTTTATGAAATACATATTTATCTCTGCAATTATGAGACATATAAGTACACAATATTTGCTATATAGAATATAGTGAAATATAATATAATATAGTATAATTATATATAGTAAAAGTGTGTATGTCTCGGTGTATGTTATTTATATAAATAGTACTGTTGATTTTTTCGATACTTATTTACTTAATTTTACACACACTATATATTATATATCAAGATCGTTTATTGTATTTTATCTTTTGGATCTTTTTCATGTTTGTGCAAATACAAAATGTTGAGAAAAATTTTGAGTCTTTACAACAGTTATAATAATAGAAATCATCAACGATATAGTATTTGCTTTGATTTAAAAGCTTATTAATTTTTAAGTTAAAGTTATATTTGTTTCTGGTTTTTTTGCTTCTAATGCATTCTTACTAGCTTAAATATTGTTATAACATAATATTAAAATGCATTTCAAAATAATACATTTATTCAATTTTATTTTCTTTATATTCATATTGTTGTTATTTTGTTGGATTCTTTAAATGTGTATTTTATTTCTTCAAATTCTAATATAGCTTAACAGCAGTCCAGAAATCATTCAAGAAAAATAAGTATCATCATCCGCCTAAATTTTTGGGAATTTTTTATAGATTGTACACTACTGGAGACGCAAATATAACAAGCGGCTCGCGCGCCGTGCGATCGGTGGGGACGGTAGGTTGTATATTCGGCAGCAGTAGACCGGCCGGACGCGCTTATTCGGCTATCTTTAAACGTTAATATCTCGTTAACTATTGCGCAACCTACAAAATGGTATAAGATTTTTCGATTCAATTCGGTCCGTTCTACCTGCTCGTGATCGATTAGCCGATAATTTTCAAACACCCTGTATATGTATATATTTTTTTATAAATAAATAAGTAGTTTCTTATAAGTAGAAGAGAAGAATATTAATAACGAAAAATTGTTCTATTAGAAGTATTTTTATAGTATAGTAATAATAATGTCAATTTTTACAATTTTGATTTTGTAAACTTTATCTGTGTACAGTTTTTAATAAAAGTGTGAGATGAACCTTATTTATAAGATATTGATTCACACACTGAAAAAAATGTTATTCATAATATCAATGAATGACATTTACTGACTTTAAATTCATTGATATAATGAACTTTTAATAGATATTATGAATATTTT